>NW_021770019.1:17167-18005 GCF_005508785.2 Acyrthosiphon pisum | reverse complement strand
GAGTATCAAGGTCACGAGAGCAGCAACGTTTTTTCGAGTTTTAAAACAGCAGCCATTACAAACAGGTACCTTTGAGTGGTGTATACCACAGAACGGCGTTTCAACGATTTCATCTATATATATATATATGGTCGCATATCACATTATTACCTAATACTAACATCATACCGGCTGTACCACGGTGCATATTACATAATATTATATCTATATTTATTTCGTGCAGGTACCTATATGATATCAAGACTTAGGGATATAACAATACGGTCCGTATATTATGATATAGCAAATCGAACGCATACATATATATATATATATATATACAGGGTGATTGATTAAGCGTAAAACACTCATTATCTCAAAAAGTATTCACTTTTTTCAAATTTTTTTTTTTTCAAAATTTTAGATCTACGCTGTTCTAGAATTATATAATTTTTTTATATTTTTCACCCTCATATTTATTAGGAAAAACACTATCAACTTCTGATTTTCAAATGGTAACCTATACTTTTAATTTCATAAATTAATAAAGCTATTTTTTTTATGAATTATCACGTTTAAATTTTCATTTTTCATTAATCCGTTGATGAGATATAACTCCTCAAAGTTGGGTAGTTTTGGCAGGTGTTTGTGTGTTAATGTGTTATACCTAGTCGGTAGATACCGCAGCAATTTGGATTTTTATGCCCCAGAGTAATAGATATTACACTTTTCAAATCATTTCAAGTACAGTAAGCTTATAAGTTGTGCCCCTAAATGTATTGTAAAATGCCCATTTAGCAGGGCGTCCAGCGTGCGCCCCACTAAAAGTGATTTCGGCACTGCTGCACTTCTCATAATA
>NW_021770019.1:996-17117 GCF_005508785.2 Acyrthosiphon pisum | reverse complement strand
GTTTTGTTCGGTCGTAAACAGTTTACCACATTATTAGGAGTTTGGTATGTTGTTTCCACACGAAACACAGCAGGTAAACGGTTACAAATTATAATATTATGTATTCAAACAGAAACAAAAAATCCCCGCACGAAAGTTCTTCCACGGAGATAAAAATCAATCGTATCATATTTTCTGTTAACCTACTAATAATAACATTAAAATATTATCTCAACTAGCTAGGAATCTGTACTATCTAGTATCTAGATTAAACTTATCTTTATCTATGTGATACGAAATAGTAGAACTGTAGTACAATTATGTTAAATTCAGTACTATTTGATTATTAAAAATTAGATTAAAAAAGTTTTTGTGTACTACGCAAAAACACGAAATGTTAACCACATAAATTACATTTTAGTCGTCAATTTGGAAGCACGAATAAAGTGAGAAAGGAATTTCTCTTAGTATCAAAATATTGACATTTTCCTGTAGGAATATATGTTTTGACGTAAGAAATAACATGGTATTTTTAGTATTTTTTATCTGTGTAGAAACTTACAAATGGATAATTTCTACCAGCTATATTATGTCTCGTGTGGGAACTTGAACTCGCCTCATTATTATTATATAGCCGATGGTTGCCAAACACACTTAAACTACAACCAGTGGCTATGTTAATTTTGGGCCATGAACCTAACTCTTTTTTGAAAAATGTGGTGGACACATTTTATTTACATCATTTATATCATAACTTTGTTATAAGTATGAGTGTATTTAAGCCATGTATATGAGTAAATATAATATATTAGGGTACCTCTATATTCAATAATTAAGATAATATTGAGGCCGTGAAGTATTGAAATAATGCCCGACCACATTTTAAAAATATCGGTGCCACTGACTACGTGTACAACTGCAGTTGTGGTAAAATATATCTCGATGCATACATAGATATTGGTTGTGACGGTTTTCGTTCAGATATACCATGCATACTTGCTATTATTGTTTTAACTCTTATTGGCATACGATATATTAGGATTCTAGGGTTTTTAAGACTCCTCCCTCTCAAATTTCTTTGCAACACGACAAATCTTATTTATAATATCATAATAAAAACGCAGAGCCGACTAATTGTTAATAATTTATAGTATATAATATAGTTGTAATATATAAATTGTAATGTTTCTATAAAATTGATAATCTTAGAATTGCTAAAAGCCTGCAATTATTTTTTTAGAAATTATTATTACGTTGATTACAGCCTGAAGAGGCCCTAGACGGCGACTAGGTTAAATTAATATACTCGCTAAATACTAATACTACTAATACCATAGAATACATTTAAGTAACTAACTACTTAATTTGTTGTAACCAATTATTTAAAAATTGATTAGTAAAAATTAATATAGTTAATATAGGTATAATATTATGGTTTTTGTTTGGATTTTGAAAAATTTTAATCTGTTGAATTGTACGATCAAATAAGTTGTGTAACTATTTGGATTTATTGTATGTTATTATACTTTTAAATTTTTGTTTTTCTAGATTACGTAACAAGATAATATAGAGTTATTAGAAATATATGAAAATTAGCATTTGGAAAAACGAAGCCGCCCACTGTGGTATGTTGTTAATATTAGGTAAAAACCCTATTCGAATTAAGATCCTGCAGCATACACTACTGAACCAACACCAGCTACCATACTGATTGGGTTAAATGTTAAAATAATAATTTTTATTATTTCCTTCAAAGTTACCTGAGTTACCTACAGTTAGCTAGTGTTCGTTGACGCATTGGAAAATGGACTCCGATAAATACATGAATGCATTCTGTTGATGTAAAGTATGAAAATACCATCGTCGGCCGAACGATGATTTCCGACGTTCCTCTCAATTTACACACCTAAAAGGTCGTGCACTGCAAGGTTTGTATTATATTTCAACTTGTCGTATCTCTCAGCACTACACTCTATATTTATTATACCGTTTCACATAAATATAAAAAGCTTTTATATATGTGTGCTCAAATTTAAATGGCTCGCCAAACGTTTTGCGGTGTATATTATATCCATTCGTTTTACTGTTATAATATAATATATTATTATGATGTGTATATGCTAAGCCCTGTGCATTAGACAATCTGATAACATATAATTATGTATGATAGTATTATTAAATCATTCGGGTGTACATACAAATTGTTTTGTCGGCGTATAAAAAAATAAACGTATATTACATTATTTGTGCGGTAAATCGTTAATATTTATTTCCGTCTTCAGTTTTATAACGGCTGCAATATTCGTCTACCTACATTTATCTTTTTGGCCATTGTTCTTATTTACGCTCTTGTACGAAAAACATACAATTACTTTGACTACAACATATTTTGTACTGTTGTTGTAGTACTGTTTATTATTTTATTCGAGCGACTGGCAATTGCGAATATAACTATCCGCTTCGATATCTTAAATTGATTTAACTTACCTACGTCGAAATATCGAACATTAATTATTAGAGCCACAAATATTATAGTAATTTTCGAACATTTCTGTATGCTCTGTCGCGGTTGATAATAATTACCGTTTACCGATTGGGTTGAATTAGTAAAATATGTTTATTAATGATGTGCATTCATTTCAATCATTAATTTATTGTTCTTCGTTTCATCTTAATGACGTTTAATGAACTTACTATTCAATGTATTGTGTGATTTGCATACCTACCTATATAATATAATATACACCTCTCATACAATAATGCATATTATACTAATATATGTGTAAATAATATAATATAGGAAGGTATACATATTTATTGTTCCATTTATATTGTTGTCTGTGGTATACGCAATGCAAATTATTCATTTTAATCAACTAATATTGCGAAATTAGCTTATGAATTGTTTCAATTAAAGTAATTGAATTTAAATACGAATCAAACACACGCGTTACACAAAAGGTAGACGTGGTTAGCACGAACTCAAGTGTACAGCTATGTAAATAATAGTTTGCCGTGAATCGTTTTAATTGGTTTTCGGGTGTATTATTACGGAAATACAAATTATATTAGATCTGAAACCGTACACGGCGAATTCCAATAATTTTACGAAGGGTAGAAAAATGCCCGATACAAAATATATATGCAAACGTATAATGTTATACATATATTATGATATATATATACGACCCCTCTGATCAAGTAATAACGTTTCGTATTGAATAATATAATGATTGATTCTATTGGTTGAAATGCCCAGGTTACAGGTTAAATATAGATTGACAAATAAATACAATATATTATGTTCTTATAATTCATATTTAAAAAATGTAATCTCAGCGTAGGATCAATTATTGTCTCAATGACAATCGGTTCATTCAATCGGTCATACTATATTATAACGTTTAGGACGCTAACGAACAATATAATATAAACATGATAATATATTACACAAATTGATGAATATTCTGTCTGAACGAAGATCTCTTTCTCGCAGAGAATGTGACCCGTGACTGTTCTAAAGACACAGATTTCACCTTAGATACAATAACGAAATATATTTTAGAAATTACGGTGGGTCACACATTGTTTCATCGTATCTCTGGGTCCTGGGTTAAGGTTTCGACTTGCATACAAAATAAAACATATGACTTTTAGCTTTATACACAAACATATAATTTATAGGCATGCACACAGGTGGTGCCACAGGTGCCCAGGAACCCCCGGAACCAGTGGCGAATTCTCCAGGCATGCTCAGCATGCGCCGAATGCTTAGCAATAAAAACGTAATTAATAAAAATACAAAAATGATTTTGTCATCAATAATATTATAATATGACATATATTTAAAAAATCATAATGTATGACAAAAATGTCATCTATTTCTATATCGTAACATTTACTGACAGAGCTGGCAATAGCTGTGTACGCCAGCTATACAACGCTCATTATTGCTGTAAAATACCGGTTATTCCAAGACCTTTAGCCGCGGTACTAACCACTCAAGGCATGCTCAGTCGGTTGCGCTTCGTCATTTTGTAATATAATTAAAATTTAAGTAATATAAATTAATAGCCAATAGGTATTAATTAAATTAAAGTCTTATATACCTATAAATAAAATAGAAGCATAATACATTATGATAAATGAGCATGCCCATACATCGGAGTCAGTATTCGCCACTGCCCGGAACTTTCATCCGAGATCCTAATTATTAAATAGAGACTCCAATGGATGAGTAAGTTTTCGATATTTTTCCGTTTCTGAACAATGTTATCACCTAATAAGATTTAAGATTTAGGAGCTTTACATATGAGCTTTACATAATGAGTTGTACAAATATAAAAACTTGATATCAAAAGTGCAAACTAGCGATAAGATTATCCGATGATCTGAAACAATAAAACCTTAGTTTTTCTATCAAAAACCCCGGCTGTGTTGGAGTCGTTCACTGAAAATTTTAATAATTTCTCAAAAATGGTATGTTACCAATTATTTATTTTGCAAAGTTAATTTTTATATTGTATTCTACATAACTTAGTTTACCTATACACACAGTTATTTTAATATAGATAGAGTTTTTGATCAATTTTCACACTAAGAATTGTTAAAAGAATTGACTGTACCTATTGGCTTTCTTGGGTAATGGGCGCCTTCAGAGTTCAGATAAATTATCATCACTTACTGCAATCATAATCTATTGTAAGGAGAAATCGATATAGACTGTTTAGTATACTTTGGCACCACAATTTTTTTATTACTCCTATGGCCGTTGCATAAAAGTTAAAATATATTATGAAAACCATAATTTATGTGGAGTTAACGTATATTTATTATTAAACTAGTTTTACCTATAATATTATTGGTTAGCAGAACCAAATCTATTTCTACCTTCAAACTCACCATTTTATTCAATTCATAAAAATATTAAATATATATAATACCTTTTCACCCCCAAGGGTCATGATACATAAAATACATGTATTAGTTTTATGCCTATATATTATGTATACGATGAAAAAAAATTGTCCTCTTTAAATTGTCGTGTCCCTAAAAAAAACTCATATGGCGCCACTAACCGACCCCTGGCTATACCTAACCTAACTATTATTGTTCACGCGATAGCTGTATATAGGTATTACAATATTATTTTGGAGATATCGTAAGTAACGTTCGAAATTATTCCAGTAATTCGCGTGCAGCGATAATTATTTTAAGGTATACAACGTCCGTACATAATATGGTAGTATAATATTAAAAAATCGCACTGTGGTTGGCACGTGTCGTCAAACCCCGTGGCGACAACGAGACATACATAATTCGACCTGGTTTTCCATGGAAAACATCATGATATAGACTGCCAATATAATTTGAACGACTGTCCGCTTGCGATTACGTCATCGGTAGTATATAAATATTATATCGTTGACGTGAGTAATACGCGTACTATGCGTATTTCGGTCAAAATTATTCATTTCTATAGAAAACCGTGTACCTATGCGTAATATTATATAATATACACCATGTCCCTGCAAAAGTACCACCATGTCACCACCGAATCATCTCGAATCAATGTTTATGTGGATTTTAAAATTGTTTTCAACCAAACGGTTTGCGAAAATTTATTGAGTATAAATTATTATTGTTTAAAACAAATAACCGCGTTTAAAGATGTTGGTTTGGTCTCGTAGAGATACTTAGGGTGATACGTGGTGCTCTTGGGGCACTCTGTATAAATGCCATATTATATTATAATATAGCGTCGTGGCCCTGTCGAAAAAAATACGTATGCTATTATAATGGACGGCGTGCGCGGTGCTGTGTTAAAACAGAAACTCGTTGTAGGGTTCAAACGTGAACGATATACATTCGAAATACACGTGAATTCGATTTATCCGTAAATGTGGGTCAATTCGGACTACCCGTGACGGAAAACACCATCACAACCTGCTATTATACATTATAAAATATATTATCGTTCAGCCAATAATATTGTTAAAACCCGTACATTTATGGTCTAGTAATTATTATGATAGTATTATACAGTGGTCAAAGCTCAACCGATATTGTCAAATTTTTTTATTTAGTGATTTTTTAATTTTCGCGATCCACATGATTGAAAAAAAAGAAGTAATTTGAAGTAATTGATTGATAAATACTTTTAAGTTATACCTATTATAAGTAAATCAGTAACGATATATAGGTTTGATTGACGGTTAATATAATAAAAGAGTTATTTTTATTTTTGCAATGGGCTTAGAATAGTTAATTTTAACGGCATTTTTAGTAAAATTAAAATCAAAAATTAAACAATATTTAAATATCATTTATTGGAGTATTTTATAGGTGGGAACATATTATTATTATTACAGCGGTTGGTTGTTGTTTAAAACGTATCTATTTTAAATAGATTAGTATAGTATTTTAGAGCTAAAAAATATATAAAAAGATTGAAAGAAAGTAATATTCAGGATAATTATTACAAAAGCATTTTAAAATATATTTAATATTTATTATTACACAGTTGTTTAAGGCACAGTGTGTTTTTTAAACAGCAAAGACACTTTTGCCATGCGCCTATTGGCTATTTGAAAAAACACAAAATGTCTATCCAAAAATATTGTTTACTGTAGTATAGTAAACAACATTATAAAATATGATAATACCTTACTGTCGTTTTTAAGTAAGTCGTAATAAAACTCGTGTAATGAAACACGCATTTAATCTTTACGTAATTTATTCGATTAGAATTATTTCTTTATTATAATTATCATACAAGACGTGTAAACGGCATCTGAACTTACAGGGTAGGTCAGAGAGCAGATTTCGCCTGAACTTGTACGAGCACCAGCCACCAGTATCCGAAATTCTTCGAGGGTTTCTGAATCCTGAACTCGAAACGAGTCGAAAAATGTCCATCGATCACCGATGAGCAAATATCGATAAAGACGTAGGTATCATAGACGCCGGGTCCATGCATTTATCCTATACTCGGATTCAAAATTATTTTCAATTAAAACTGCTTTGCGATATTAATCGAGCAGCTGCACGTTATTTACGAATTTTTACCGATCGAAATCTAAAAACGAGTATGTATAGGTACAGTATAGTTTGGTATTTATTTATATTTTTCGGGACCGCCTCATTAGCAAAGTAGTATAATATTATATTATTGTATATTTGTCGATATTATATTATACAACCGTTTTTCGTTCTGCGATGAAATCAGCAATATTTTGTCACGTTAATAACAAATAATAATAGTCGTCGTACGTATGTTGACAAGCGTATTTTTTATTTAAAAAATTAACAATAAATTAAATTGCTATTGTATATGCGCGGGGTAAATTGTGTTTGTCGATCGTTAAAAAAATTCGACTCGTCGGTTGTTGTTAATATTACAAAAATGTCCGTTCTGCGCGGTGCAAATACAAACATCGTTTTTAACACGCAGATAGTTTCAACCGAACAAAAAAACACTCATACACACAATCGTGACCACTGCGCCAGCTGAAATCGTATATTCAGCAATTATTAATCGTCACTCGTTTTGCGCTTGGATTTCGACCGATTTTGTTTTTTATTTTGTGGGTGCGAGAACACGCAGGTATTGATCATTATTTCCACTCGGAGGGTGTAGACAAAAATAAAAATTTTCGCCGACCTATTATATTATATTATGATATGTTATCTCGACGCTGCGGAGATTACCGCGTCCAAACACGCTAATATTCCCCAGACACGAATCGCATATAATATGACGTCACACACACACATACACACCGGATACAATATCCGGACTTCCGGCCGAATTAGACAAATCGCACACACGAGAATAACGGTTGGCATATTAGTTTTGAGCTTTTCGCAGCCTGGTCACATAATACTGAGCGTTTAATCTATTTATTATATTGTGATATTGTAATCCAGCTAACCCGCGGTGATCGAGAGCCACAATGTAACACGGAAATCTATTTCAGTATAGCGTACATTGGCGTACTTAGGTATTGGTATATGTATAAATAAATTGTATTATATGATAATATAATTATCGTATAATAATACGTATAATATTTTCAGCACTTCGTAATTTGTCATATCGATCGTGCAACGCCATTATACCTACCACTCATCATGGTCATATCGAAAAATACGATTTGTGAGAATGTTCCTGATTTTTGTTTTTAACTAAAATTTTTTCGGCCAAACAGTATACTTATAAGTTTGAAAGGAAATTAATCAATTTCATAAACTACAAGACACAATATAATTTTATATATTTTATTAATACATATATTGAGCCTTGGTGCATTGTCGGTACTTCGTGATAATTACTTAATGTACTGTACCAATACGTTTATAAATTATAGTATATTGAGTGCAATAGTGATTTGATTATAGTTGGGTATCTTTTACTTGTTTTTCTTTATCGCCTTTAACTTTATGTGATTTATATTCAGAGTCTGCGAACAGTTTATCTATTGAAGATGTCGATGAGGTTTAATCCTTAAGGCTTTTCGACTTATATTGCCTATAATTTATAATGCTTCTTTGAAGGTATGAATTTTATAGTGCGCGGTTTTTAATTGGTTTTTAATTTAGTCTGACCGTGTAGACATGATATAATATAATACTGTGAATGCATAAAAACGTATATAATAACAAACAATAAAATATATATTATATATCTTATGAAAGTGTCACAATTTTTTCGTTATGAACCGTTTCCTTTTAACAATTTAGCTCGACTGTTACTTATACATACCTAAATTGTACAGTTGAAAACATTTTCTTCTTAAATCATAAAACTTGTACTTATATTTGACTCGAAGAGTTATTATTGTATAATGTGTTTTTGAAGTTATTCTTCAAAGTTCGTCGAAAATCTGACACAGTACAAAATATAATATTGATATCTATTCTGATCGAGTCTGAAAATTAACTTTTAAAAACCTTCATTATTACACATTTTTATGCTTGAATTTGTGTTTATTATTATTTGTGGTTTATACTTGTTTACGCGTATCATTGTATATGCTAAAACTATAGTTAATCTAGCCACATTTGCACAATGTGTCCGAAGGACTATAAAAAAAATAAGCGTATACAACCACATTACATATTATTACACATAGATGCTAATACCTATAGTCATACTCGTGTAATGTAGGAGATCGAATGCATTTTCAAACAAAAATTTTCTTATTCATGCTTATTGCTTACACATCGACAAATCGAACTTTGAAAAATATATGTATTTCCTCATTTAGTTATCTAGTTATGTGGTATCGAGTGATACTTTTTTCCACGTAATTTCAACACTGTGTTTCATATAATATTATAACATATAAATATTATTATAAAATATGGGTACTTTGCGTTGGAAATTTTTAGCGTAATATTATACAATACTTCGAATTTCCTATATCTAACAAGAGCGAGTACCTATAGCACAACGTGAAAAATATAGGTCATGAAATATTACTGAAGCACAGTAAACGGAAAAAAAAATTGAAATAATAGCATAATATGTAGTGTTATACGCGCGTACGCCTCTTATAAGATATTATAATATTTATGCGTTTCATTAGCGTATTAATTCGCTATTATTATTATATTTTTTAACGACCCGCCGAGGATATTTATGGAACCGGAAATGTAGTTTTATAATGAATATCGCGTTTGTTTTACCTAAATATGTTGTATTCGCTGAGTTGGGTAGGTACGAGACCCATATAATTGTTACATAAACGAAACGATTTATAATATTATTTAATCACGGCGTCCTTCTGTCGTGCGATACACCACACAAAACTTTTATTTTAAATGCATTTATATAGTTTTAGTGTTTCAAATGGATTTCGGCGTACGAGCAGACGATATTTTATTTGACGTTATGTAACTTTCTCAGTACTAGTCAGTACTCTAACTTACTCAGTCTAGCATTAAATGTTCATGATTACGATATGTTAATTTTAGAGTTATTGTTAATAGTAGGTATAATCGATTTTTCATCAGAAATATTAATTCTGAATAATTATATCAATTTTTTTCGAGTTATAAATTTTTAATTTTGCAGGAAAATTAATATACTTAGTTAACTATATCTACGAATTTTTACAGTAAAGGAGGTGCGCTGGAAAATAATTTATTGTACTTATAATATTTTATTTTATCGACCATTTTACCACACTTTACTGATGGTAACCGGTCAATTCGGCGAAATCCATTTCGGCGAATGGATAACTGGCGAACGTTTATATCGGCAAATGGACGTATCGGCGAACGAATATATCGGCGGATGGATATATTGGCGAAACCACAAACCTAACCGGAAATTTAAAAATTTATATTCCATATTATATAATTCAATAATTTAGTTAATAATAACTTAAATAAAAGAGATGTCCTAGGACCATATATATATATAGTAATTACTTTGTAAAAATGTATAAGTCCACATTATTAATTCAATAATTTAGTCAATAAAAATAATATATAATAGGTACTAAAAATTTAAAAGTCAATATTGTACCTATGCCAAACTTTTTAAAATGTATGGTATTATGTCTTGGTTTGAATAATTTTCCACCTTCGTTTTTATATTTTACTTATACTTTCGTCCACCAATTTTGGTTTCGACCTAATCGTTAATGTACTCATAGTTAATAAAAAATAACACAGTAATAAAATAACAAAATAACACAGTATTTAAATTTGGAACGTGGACCGTTTGATTTCAACTTGATCACCAACACATTGTAACTTTAAAAACACATTCCAATCGGTTATTACAGTTTGACTGATAGACGATTAATCGTTATCGTTATGACATTATCGGACAAATAACAACATTAAAATTGAAAATACAATTAAAGATTAAACCTGTGACCACGCAATCCCCACCGATAACTTTTTATTAAAATAGAAAATGCACAAAATTGTGTAGCAAATATATGTACAATAAGCAAATAGGAAAAGTGATTGAGAATAGTTGTTGGTTAGGAATTTATTGACGTATTAAATTACAAACAAACTCTGTGTTACGTATATTTAAATATTTGGGTTTAATGTAATTTCACCGATATATTCGTTCGCCAATACATCCATTCGCCGATATACCCGTTCGCCGATGCATCCATTCGCCAATATACCCATTCGCCGAAAAAGTTTCGCCATAATCTCTTTCGCCGAGATGTCCCAAAACCCATCGTATATAGCCATATAGGTACAGGTTATTAATTACATAATAAAATATTTTAGACTTGCAGCGATGTACAGACCTATAATATTATATATTTATACCTTTGATGTGTACCTACATTTAAATGACTCTCTATGCACGCTCACTCCTGTATATTTCCTCATTGGGATGTAAATTGATTCGAATGATTTTTAGTTTTGAAAATTTTAAGAATTATTAGAGCATACAGTGTTTTCATATAACACCGCCGGAAAATTGAATTTCGAAAACGGAAAAACACAGGAAAATATTATAGTTACATAACTAAAACATACATAATATTATGTATTCGTCTATATGGTAAATGGTAATGAATTACAATAATAACATACATATTTTAACTGTATATAATAAGTTATTATTACCGACACCCTTAAATTTCCGACATGTCCGATATTTCGACATATCTCCGACCGTATGAGTAAAAATTGTGATTGTAATACGTATTATTGTATTATATTTTATAGTATGCAACGGGGGGGGGGGGGGGGTCACTGATTAGTGGTTGATTTACCGCGGTTTATACCTACAAATTACAATGGATTGGTGACCAACATTCCTAAATTTTTTTATCGTTTAAACATCGCACACATATATCTCAAACCCGCGTATTTGTCATTTAAATAAATGAAAACAGTTATATTTTTTCCACATTTCATATTTTTAAACGAGATTTTATCGATGAACTTTTAACTTACAATTTTAGTGTATATTTGTATTGATTTATGCATATTTCTCATATAGGATTTGAGAATGAATTCTAGAGATATTGTTAAATGTCTTGTTTGATAATACTAAATAAACAATTAAAAAAACGCAGTAAATACTCCGAATAAAAAATTTTTAAAACATACTATATAGTAGTATAATATACCAACTATAAATTTCATATGAGCGTTTTTTTTTTTATGTATGTCATGTAAATATTTAAGTATTCTAAAAATACAGTGACCAACTTGGGACCTTTTAAAGTACCCTTAAATAATTGTTATGCTATATGCATATAATTAAATCATTTTTATATAATTCACCAGAAAGCATTTAATTTCTGTTTTTAGTTCATTAATCTCTGCTTGAATATTTAACAAATTGTTTTAATACTATGGATTAAAATAAAAACGATACAATGCAACGGTACAATACGTTTTGGTTGATATACTTGTGTAACTATACAGAGCTAAATAATATTAAAATATAATGAAATATTATTTTATAATAATTATTATCGTGACACGGCGATATAGATAGGCAATTTAGGCACGTAGCTGTCAGTCGAGTGTTAATTTTGTCACCATCTCTTATCATCTGTTACGATGTGATGTATTAATTATCTTTACATCGCGACTCGCGAGTATGCATGTACAATAGTCAATAATATGTATAATATATAAGTACATATATAACACTATAATATAAATAGATATGAAACGGAGTTTATGATAAAGGATACTATCGGTGACACACATACTAATTGTTTAATGGTGTATGAAAAGTAGGTATACCTATATAGATATTGTTTTTGGGTATACAATAATATAGTAGTCGCGTAAATAAATTAAATTTATGATTTTTTTTTTGTAGTTAGAATAATTTGTTAAAATATAATATTATATTAAATAGGTATTGTCGCAATAATTTATAAATTCAAGTGTTTAAATTAAAATAAAAAACCTGCAAAAATAATTAATAAATTATTAGATAATGCCACATATTTTCCGGTCTTACTTTATATAATAAGATATCCATTACTTAGATCTCAATACAATGATATTTTAGTTAATCGGAGTGTTTTTCGCAGTTTTCTTTTTTAAACGTAAATACAATTATACTGTACATCAATTGTAATTTCAACACTAATTCTGGGCATACCTAATTTTATTAGTATTAACGATTTTTAAGTTAACAGTTTATTGTTTTATTTTAGTTTTTTAGTTTAGTTATAGTTTTAGTTTTTAGCTTTGTTTTATTATTTTACAGTCGATTGTCCATAATAAGAATTTGAAAACGTAAATAGGTATATAATCCAAGATAACATATGCCTAACATTTAAACAATTTTTTTCATCATATTATTTGCTAATTTTTTAGTTATTTTATTTATGTATTTATTAAATCAGCTTTCATATTTTCACAATATTGTTCAAACAATGCATACTTAATTTTTACTTTTATTTTGAATTATTTTCTGAAAAAGTATGGGTTTATGATGCTCTTACTTCTTAATGACATTTAATGCATTTAAATCCATCATATTATCCACTTGTTAATCATTATTTTAAATTATTAAAGTATTATCTAAAAATATTGTATATTGTATATAATAATATACATAATAATAATGTTGTATTGTGACGTTCACGTAAATAATAAATTGAGCTTCGACCACTGTTGGCGTATGATTTTTCTGTATATTCTGACAATAATGTGGACAATCTACAAATGCGCATAAAGTATTAGAAATTTGGAAGGCTGAATAGCCATAATATAGAAGTCTTATTATCGAATAAGCTGAAATAGTCTAGGAAATGTTTGGGGGGATCAGTACCTAAAGACGAGGGGGCCTATTTTAACCTATCACCATATATAGTTTGTACAAAATCCAACACCTAATCTGAATAGTCCGTGGTTTTATCACGTATATTCTCAGATTTTATTGCCTACACAATTCAAAAAATTGATCGGCGTACGTATTCGAGGTTCGCCGACATGTAAAATCGGTCGGAGGCATGAGCGAAACGTATATACAAGATGTTACTACTTAAAAAACCAGCCAAACGAAAAATCGACGTGTAGGGCGCGGAGATAAAAAATAAAATAATGCGTTATGTCGCTATTGTGGATTTTATCGATCGCGTCAATATATACGATCTCTCCGAAACACCAGTCATCTGCCCTCCCCCCTGCCGCGGCCGTAGGCACCTTAAATCCCAATATAATGCCGTATATTGTGCGTGGCAGTTTAATAATTGCACTTCATAATGATAATAGTATTATAGCCTATAATAGGCGCCCAAACGGTAAAAATATAGTATTATATTTTTCATTATATTCGTCGAGTAGCGGCGGGTGTGCCGATCATCATCGCGGCCGGTCGGGGACGTTCGTGGATTAATGACACACACACCACACGACGAAAGTCGGTGACCCATCGTTACAAATCGTCCGGTGGGCATCCCGCGGTCTGCATAATAATAATATAATATTGTGTACCTAATAATACTGTCTATCCGCTCGAGCGTGTCACCCACTCGCCGATATCGGTCGGATAACGCTCTGCACGGGATACGATGACGTTAAATCCCGGTGGAAACGATCTAAGTGGCGATATGTTTTATATAATAGCTATAATGTATTGTGCTATCGCCGTAGGTACAAAGGGACGCGGCCCTCGAAATCGTCGTCGGTGGCGGCCATGGCGGACGGGTGCGGAAAAGTTTCCGGACGAAAAACGTTCGCGCGTGTACAACACGCATACGGCGCGTCGCACGAGTAGATAATAACATTTAGTCGGGTTTTTTTTTTTATTAAAAAATATATTATTGGCAAACCTCTGCGACGACGTATTGTGCACATGTAGTCGCATATTATATAATCCGTCGCGAGGGTCCACCCTAATTATTGAACCGAAAAAAAAGTACCACGGCGGACAAAGGATATATTATATATGGGACCGCGCGTATCACATCGCATATATTATTATTATTATTACTATTGTACAATATATACATTAAACGTACGCTGGCCGGCTGCAGATGTACAACTACTACATACGCCGCAGGTCGCGTGTTTGATAGGAAAAAAAATCTTCACCATATAGGCGTATATTATTATTATTATAAATAGCGAGCAGCTAGACGAGGGAGACTCGCCCGTCGCAGCTATTGTGATGCTAATACGTCTGGATAATAATAATAGTAATGATAAAATTTCGCGCGCGCGTGCATGTACTAGACACGGCCCCTCCACCACCCACGGTTCGCAAAAGCCGGCCTAGAGAAAGAAAAAAAAATAATAATAATCGGAGGCTGCCGCCGAAAAGCTTACGATTGCTATATATATTATATATTTTACGTGCATATAAATAATACATATTATTAAGCCGCGCGCTTTTGCACGTGCCCGTCGACGGCCTATCGTCTATTGTCGAGGCGAAAAACATCTGCCACTCGAAAAGTTCCCTGTACGCATTATAATAATATATATAATATTGTAGACGTCACACGCACACATACACACCTATACGCACATTTATTATATATTTATATATAGCGTACTATTAAGTATATAAAGCGTATATACGACGTGTGCTCGGTGTATTGTTATCGCCGACATTTCAGTCGCATGCTTTGCTCGATATTAGTTTGCATATTTCCGATTTCAATTATACGATTGTTTCCACTGTTGCTTTTTCGGCAAAGATGACTGCGACGTATACGCACCTACCGACTGCGGCAGACGCTTAAATAACCGTGAGTATATTATCATGTTGTGTATATATGATAATATGCTACGCATAATATGGGCAACGTCACGAAAATGTCCAATATTAGGTATACGAGTATTTACCTACACAGCTAGGGAGGCAATCGTCGGCGCATTTACCACTTCATTATCGCGTAGGTACGCGTGGACTGGACATCCAAGGAAAATAATCGAAAACATCGTGACATCGCTAAAGAAAAACGCAGCTTTCCTTAATAATAAACGCATAATATACGATATATTATAATATAATATACGACCTCCTATTGGTAATGACAATATTATAATACACTTTTTTCTCGCTACAGTAAATGACATATGAACAGCGATATAATACTCTATTCAAATATTATTATCGTAGGAGTAAATAATATACATATCAAAATGTGATATGAACTTAAAGTCATAATTTCTTGTAC
>NW_021770019.1:0-86 GCF_005508785.2 Acyrthosiphon pisum | reverse complement strand
TCCGTTGCTCAGCTTGATCGGCTCACTGGCGAGCGTGGTGTCTACACCTTCTGGGTTGCGGAACGTGACGAAAGCATAGTTGGACT
>NW_021770018.1:1379-1486 GCF_005508785.2 Acyrthosiphon pisum | reverse complement strand
ACTATATTACTATATATAGTACCCTACACAACACAACTATACAATTTTATTTTATAGTGTAAGTCACAACTCTAGAATTTGAAGATTTTTAGAATAATTCAGTTTAT
>NW_021770018.1:255-1329 GCF_005508785.2 Acyrthosiphon pisum | reverse complement strand
CCAAGCAGTGTTCGGATTAGATAAGTATTTTTTTATCTAGATAAAGATAAAGATAATGCAACTCAAATGTATCTAGATTGAGATAAAAGATAACTTAACTCATATTTATCTAGATAAAGATAAAGATAAATACTTTTTTATCTAGATAAAAAAAAAGATACAATTATTTTTTAAATGGTTATAAATTTTAGTATATTTTAGTTGGGCACTAGGAACATAATAATAATTATAATGATATAAATAAAAATAATTACATTATTTATAAACCATAAACTTTGTTTGAGAATCTGTATAAATATTTAAAAATTTGATACAATTTCGTGATATTTATCAATAAAAAATGTATCTAGATGAATTTATTTAGATTAGTAGAAAAATTATCTAAGATGAACGTTTAGATACCTTGTAACTATTTATCTAGATAAGATAAAAGATGAACAAATAATTATCTAGATATTCATCTAGATAAATTTATCTAGATAAGTCCGAACACTGCCTCCAAGACAGTTTATGCGAGATTGGTGTCATGATCTAACATTTACAAAAATTAAAAAATATAAATTAATTAATGTAGAAATATTATATTAGATAAAATAATTTATAACATAGTTTAATATTAGTGTCATAAGTGAGTGGATTATTTTTTTTAAATTGTTTATATTTATTTTTATCCGTAATTATTATGCATATTATGCTTTGATACCTGGAGATTGTATATGCATTAAATTTAAATATAAAATTTAAAAAAACCTTTACCAGCACTGTCACATTTTGCATTGAAAAATATACAGCTCTGATATTAAAATGATTTCTTAATATTTTATGAGATTAAATATTTCTGTATACAAATGTCGACACTTCTGAAAATGTCTTTTTCAACAATATATTACTATAGTATCCTACACAACACAACTATACAATTTTATTTTATAGTGTAAGTCACAACTCTAGAATTTGAAGATTTTTGAATAATTCAGTTTATAGGCTTACTTTAGTTACCTTTAATAACCATACATAGAAAACCTTATAAAATATGAGATTAGTATAATAACATATTAATAATATTGTGCTTAA
>NW_021770018.1:0-205 GCF_005508785.2 Acyrthosiphon pisum | reverse complement strand
GTAAGTCGGAGACAACACATGTGTGTATCACGTCCTCTTAAGCCGTTAACTTAAAATGTAGAATCAAGTGGTCAAATTCATGTAGCTCTCGTCAATAGCGTATTTGATTTTTGTCTTGGGGGGGTATGATTTTATCCAGTAGCCCTACCTCTAAAGTTAGAGGACTTAAGTCAGGACTCCGAAAACTTTTGCAAATTATATACAA
>NW_021770017.1:2685-7034 GCF_005508785.2 Acyrthosiphon pisum | reverse complement strand
AATTTTAAATTTAATAAATGTTGTCAAAATTTGATCTTTAAATGCTTATAAAAAAAAACTGTGCCTATATATGTTTAATATATTTCAACTGATATTGTAACAATATGTCAGGAGCCTTGTATTAAATTTCCAAGCTTTTTGACCCAACAGATAAAATTTTATTGATATTTATAGAAAAAAAAACTAAAAAAAATGAAAACTGACAATGTCCGTAAACAGCTCAAAAAGAGTCAAATTATTTTCAAAATTTTATTGTGTATATAAAATGCTAAAATAAACATTCAGTGAAATTTTCAAGTATCTACGGCCATTCGTTTTTAAATTACAACAAAGTAAGAAAATCGTTACATGAGAAATCGAGTAAATATCAAATGTTGTAAAAATATGAATTTCAAACGCTCATAAAAATTTAATTTGACTATCTTGTAGAAATTTTTTTTTTGATAAAGGTAGAAAAACTTATGAGGAATCTTGTATTACATTTTCAAATCTTATTATTAAAAAGAAAAATTTTTACGAATTCTCAACTCAAAATAATTTGCTAATTTTTGTGATTTTTCCGTATTTTGTCAAGATTTGAACTTTAAACAAGTATAAAAAAAAACTGTGACTAAGGATTTTTAATTTTTTTCATCTCCCTTTGAAATAATAACCTAGGAGCCTTCTATTAAATTTTCAAGCTTTTTTAACCAACAAATACAATTTTATTGATATTTATAGAAAAAAAATCTAAAAAAACTGAAAACTGACAATGTCCGTAAACAGTTCAAAAAGAATCATATTATTTTCAAATTTTTATCGTGTATAGAAAATGCAAATATAAACAACCAGTGAAAATGTCATGCATTTACGGTCATTTGTTTTAGAGTTACACCAATAACCAAAATCGATTTTGTTAAAAATCGATTTAGCGTAAAATTTCCCGTTTTTCCTTAATTTTTCTTTTATTTTTTACGTCGCTTTTGAAAACTACTGGGAAATTTAAATTTTGACCTCCCCAATGCACCAACGATATTCACTTTCCCATCGAACGAGATACTGAAGTCGAAAATCGAAGCATTATTTCGACTACTTATCGTGTACACAGACACAAAAATAAAAAAAAATAAAAAAAAAAACACACATTGTAAAATCAATACATTCATCGTTTCACTCAGAATCTAAAATATACGAGTAGTAAATAGCCTTGCGAGTACCTACGGACATATCAAATCATTCTAGACAAATATTTATAATTGTAGTTAGGTCATCAACTTTTTATATTTGAGCATTTTACTCTTACACTAATACAAACATAATATTTATGAACTATTATAAAATAAAATCACAACATTTTTTAAATTAAATAACAATATTATTTTTATTTTTACTGGATGCTTCCGTTTTGCCATGGTACAGCGCCGACTCCATTGAAGTAGGACTTGAAGGTGTCTCTAATGGTATTAGCCTCTTGTGAAGCTCTATTGTACATTCTTGAAGACCTATTTCCTTGAAGGGGTGATTCATTCAAAGATTGTTGTAACGTCGAGGAACTGAATTCACCGCCCTCACGGTCAATAACTATATTGTGAAGTAAGCAGATACATTTCACAATTCTCTCTGATTTCCCAACATTAGTTTCTATACATTTTCCAAGCAAACGCCACTTGGCTGTCATAATACCAAAAGCACACTCCACACATCTCCTAGCCCTCGATAGCCTGTAGTTAAAGATTTTCTCTTCATGTGATAGATTGCGTCTTGAGTACGGTTTCATTATGTAGGTCTTTAGTGGGTATGCATCGTCTGCAAGTATTACGAATGGCATATCTGTAACAATTCCTTCGATATGTGATGATGGTGGTAAATTAGTATGACAATTTTCCAAAAATGTAGATAAAGAAGAAGCTGAAAAAGTTCCTCGATCACTTTGTTTCCCATACCCTCCTACATCTACAAAAATAAATCGACATCGGTGATCCGCAACAGCTTGTAGCACTATTGAAAAAAAGTTTTTGTAGTTGTAAAACATAGTTCCACTTTTTTTCGGGCATAGAATTCGAATGTGCTTGCCATCAAGACATCCAACGGCATGAGGAAAATTCCACCGCTCCTGAAATCCTGTAGCTATTTCTACTAACATTCTGTGGTCGGGAACAGGCAGGTGTTGCTGGTAGAAATTATTCCATATCGCATCCACAACTAATGAAACACATTTACCAACTGTGTAATCATTAATTCGAAACGTTAAACCCAGGGAACGAAATGATAATCCAGTCGCTAAATACCTAATTGATAAACCAAAAAACAATTTTAACTTTTATAACATTTTTTTAACATTTAAAATAACTGAGAAATAAATAAACTTGTTTCTACACTAAATTTACAAATAAATTATTATCAGAAAAAAGGACATGTTACAACTGTTTTGTATTTTAGGTGAACAGGCTCGAAAAGCATGGGAAAATCTTAGAGACACATTTAGAAGGAAACTAAAAACGGATACTGAAACCAAAAGTGGTCAAGGAAGGTCCGAAATTGTGAAATGGCCTTTTTTTAATACCATGATGTTTTTAAAGGACGTAATGATACCCAGGGAAAGCTCAGGAAATTTGCCTCTATCGTATGATGAAAATGAACTATCTCCAAGTAATTTAAGCAACGCCACGCTAGAAGATGTAGATGAGGAAAATACAAATGATGCAGAGGCAGATATCAATTGTTCTATCAGGGAACCTGAGGCATCTGGATCAGAATTCACTTCATTTGCCAAACCTCAAAGCATACAACAACCATCAAGTTCTTTAAAAAGAAATAATAAAAATGATAACGATACAATTCTTTCAAAAAAACAAAAACAAAATAGTTATGAATCCCAGGTGCTTGAAATTGAAAGAAGGAAAATTAACCTGATGGAAAAACGTTTTTCTCGACCAACAAATACTCATCAAGATGATCAAGACTACGCATTCTTCATGAGCTTACTGCCTTCTGTTAAGCAACTAAATCAGATTGAGAAAATGAGACTCCGAATGAAAATCATCAACGATGTCACAGATGCATTGGAAGCACACGAGTTCGTGAAGGAAGTAAATTCGTCAAGAATCATACCATCACCCATTGATTCTCTTTTGTCGTCACCATACAGTACTGAAGGTTCCGAGCATTCTCAATCATCTTCGATGTCATTTCAAGCGAATCAAGCATATCAGACTGAAGAACAACCTCCACAACAGGATTTCTATAATTTAATGAATATGTGAGATTTCATTTTCATGTCATTTTGTTATTTGGAAACAATAAAGATTTTTTAAACTTTTATTTTTTATTTTATTTTATTTAAAACGTTCAGAATATTTCTAATTTTTAAAGTACCAAACTAATCCTTCCATTTTGTTATTGAAAATATTTAATTGGTTAATTTTATTAAGTAAACTTGTGCTCGCTCAGATTCATTGTATTCGAAGGCAATATTTACCATTATTTAAAATGTAATACATTGAAACTAGTGATATCTAGAGATACTCACGAATCGTTACCAGTTTTTTAAAATATATTATATCTATATAATGAAAACGTACTAAAGGTTTATTTACCGTATTGTGATGGTGAGTTTTTCTTCTGGACTGACACATACCCTGAAGTTTGATTGACCAGTTATGTCGTTTCTTATTCCTCCAAGAATGTAGTCAAATGTTTCAATACTCATACGATGGTATTCCCTGAACTTAACCGGGTAATTCCGCATAGGTACGCAAGTTGTAAAAAATTCTCCTCTCGATCGATCTAAATTGAATTCATGGACCCATGTCTTTGTACTACGTTTCTTTAGTAGGGCGTTGTTTTCCAGCAAAAACCAGCACAAAAAATCATCATCAGAATCACTCATTTTGTTATCACGTGTTTACTGCAATAGCTTCTACTACAAACTGCAGTAGAACGGTAGACAGTATACAGTTAAACGGATCACGTCGGGACCAGTGTAGGCATTCACGTCTGACGTCATCGGATACCGATGGACGGACAACGTCGGATCGGATCGGATCGGGAGAAATGCGGACCTAATGTAGGTGTGGCCTATGTCGTGAGTTCTATGTTCAAACACATCCCCACCCTTCATGTAAATATACTATTTTACTTGTAAGCTCATAAGAGTATAAAGCAACATAACTATTTTAATATTGTAAAAGAAAAACAAATATTCATTTGTACACATATTTTAATTACGTATTGAAATAAACGTTGAGAAAAATATACTATAAAAATCCAGCGTTTGATTTTAATTACAAGTAGTAGTAGTATATATTTGTATGTTCACAGCCAGCTTTTCCACGGTAATTTTTTTTTTTCAAGGGGGAATGTCCCCCTTG
>NW_021770017.1:1742-2635 GCF_005508785.2 Acyrthosiphon pisum | reverse complement strand
CTGTCAGTTTTGATATTAGAGTGATCTGACTTATTATCAAACTTTTAGGTAACTATGTTATCTGTGTTCTCTCGTTGGTTTTTTATGATATTTAAATTTTTAAGTGAGTTCTGAGCATTTTCAAATGTTAATATTTTATATACTGATAACTCACTTAACAATTAAGATATCGTAAAAAGCCAACGACAGAACACAGACATTGTTGTTACCTAAAAGTTTTATAATAGGTCAATTCACTCTAATATAAAAAATGACAGAACCCTATTAAAACTAGCAAACGAAAATTTGCTAAGTCGTACGTGTGTAAGACGGAGACAACACATGCGGGTGTGACGTCCTCTTAAGGGAATTCCACCCGGGATTTTCTGTCTTTGTCTAACACACGCATCACTGAGTATTTTAGACGTGTTTTGCTTGAAAATTTAATAGAAAGTTAACTTTACTAGTATATTGTTTGGCAGATGAAAAAAATTAAAAATCCATTTTTTTTTTTATAAGCATTTAAAGTTCAAATATTGACAAAATCCGTAAAAATTACGAAAAAATCCAAATTGTTTTGAGTTATAAATTTATAAAAAAATCGAGAAAAAAATTTATTTTTAAATCTAAGATTTGAAAATGTAATGCAAGATTCCTCATAAATTTGTTTATCTTTATCAAAAAAAAAATATATCTATAAGAAAGTCAAATTAAATTTCTATGAGTGTTTGAAATTCATATTTTTACAACATTTGATATTCTGGGATTTCTCATGTAACGATTTCCTTATTTTGTTGTAGGTATAATTAAAATACGAATGACTGTAGATACATTACAATTTCACTGAATGATTATTTTATCAATTCTTATACTTGAAAAAAATTTCAAAGTATTTTGACTCTTTTTGAGCTGTT
>NW_021770017.1:852-1692 GCF_005508785.2 Acyrthosiphon pisum | reverse complement strand
TTAAATCACTATGACTTCGGGTTAATATTAATTCCAATCTAGAATTCACTAATATTCTTTTATAGTCTTCAAACAATCCTAACCAATATTTTAATGGAATACAAGCGGTAAATTCACCTTTATCATTTTCCGATTGCGTTGCGTTTTTAAAATTCCAGCCAGCATTTTCATAGCAATTGTAGTTGTCTGGCGTACCGGATAAGTAACCTTTCAACGAGCTAGTGATTCCAAGAACACGCGTGCTATCTACTTCTATCCCATTGATTTCCAACCGTATTTGCTCAAAAAGGTAAGAGTAACCGTTATTAGTTAGTTTCACTTTGGTAGCATCAGTAATTATTCCTTCCAAAAAAATAAAGCTTTCGTGTAGATATGGATAGACATCCGTTTGCTGGATCGATATACGTATTTCATCATTATTATTAAATGATGTTGTATACGGTGCGTATGAATGATATTCAATTTTTGTAATTTTAGAATCCGTTTCGTACTGTGAAGTTATATCCAAAATATCACTTTCAGGCATTCTGCTTTAATTGATAACCCAAAGCTTGTAAAATTTTTTTATTCTTCACCGTCAATTTTTTTATTTGATTTGATGTTGCTGGTAGCACTTTAGTCTTACGACTAGTTGTGCTGATCCGAAGTAGCGGGTTTATATTGAATTTCAGTCCCATCTCAAGACCCGTAACGTTTAATATGTAACACGATTGTCAATGCCTCACCAAAATTATCAATCGGATTATGATCTTGATCAACTAATTGAACGGTTATCGAATCAATATTTGTTTTATTCAATTTGTAATATATTAAATTTGACGGTGACTGAATTACTTTCGA
>NW_021770017.1:0-802 GCF_005508785.2 Acyrthosiphon pisum | reverse complement strand
ACCAGAGATATTCAATTCCATTTGCCCCAAATTTTTTATTTTTTAAATTGTAATGGGGCAAATGTAAATTTAAAATTGTGAACTAAATAATGTTTTTATACTAAATATGAGCCCAAAATATTGTTCCTTGGACATATTAAATTCGGAACGGAGCAATTAATGTATTGATTTTACAATGATATGTATAGGTATTTTTTAATTTTTGTGTCTCACCACCGTTTGAGGCAGTAAAACTGCTTCGATTTTCTTCAACAGTATCTTGTTTGATAGGAAAGTAAATCTATCTAGTTGGTGCATTCGGGAGATCAAATTTTAAAATTCTCAATAGTTTTCAAAAGCGCCGGGAAAAACTACATAAAAATTAAGGAAAAACGGGAATTTTTACGCAAAATTTGTTTTTGATAAAATCGATTTTGGTTTTTGGACTTTGGTGTAACTTTAAAACAAATGTACATATATACATGCAATTTTCACTGGTTGTTTATATTTTCATTTTCTATACACAACATTTTCAAAATATTTTGATTTGTTTTGAACTGTTTAGGAACAATTTCAGTTTCCAATTTATTAGTCTTTTTTCTATGAATGTCAATAAAACTTTATTTGTTGGGTAAAAAAGCTTGAAAATTTAATATAAGGCTCCTACTATATTGTTACAATGACATTTGAAAAATATTAAAAATCCTTAGTCACAGTGTTTTTTATAAGTATTTAAAGTTCGAATAATTAATGCACGTAACTCATAGTTTGATATTACACGTTTATAAAGAATATCATCATAGACTTATTATGAGATAGCCCG
>NW_021770016.1:2090-6580 GCF_005508785.2 Acyrthosiphon pisum | reverse complement strand
AACAACTGTTTGTTTGGCTTCTATATTACAAGTATGATATTCCCAGATACTGGGTTCATCTTTTAACAAAAGTTCCAATAAATTATTGACATTATAACGACAATCTAACTCAGTTAAACCACAAATTAGTTTTGATTTATTCCCAAAAGATTCTAGAATATTTGTCCTTTTCATGTAAAAGCTTGAATTAGCACCATGGTCTACTAAGAATTTTGCCAAAACCATAATTTTATTTTGAGTATTGTCAATATATTCTGCATATTTTACAGAATCAATATAACCCGTTGCCAAGGATTGCAATACTGCATCAAATGGACAAGTATTCAAAACTTTGTACATTATTTTAGATTTTTTATTAGTTGAAGATGGTTTCATTAAATTTCCATTGCAAACATTGTCGATTGTATGTAATGATTTAGTATAACGTTTTGTCTTTATTTCGGGATGCTTTGTTAAATAGAGCGATTTTCTTTTTTTGGTAGTAGTAGCTTTATTTTTCCAATTTTCTATTTCATTCAACTCTTTAATTTCATTTGAATGCCAAATATTTGTATACTCCATTTCATCCAAACTATCTAGGCCTTCATTAAATTTATCGTCATCAACAAAATTATCGTTATCTGCATCATTATTATCATCATCATTACTATGGTAATTGTTATAATTGATATCACCATCATCAATACCATGGTAATTATTATCATCAATATCACCATCATCATTATCATGGTAATTGTTATCATCGATATCACATTCATCGTTAACATGATAATTGTTATCATCGATATCACCATCATCACTATTTTTAATATCATCCACTTCAAGGTCATCATCGATGTAATTTTGTGATGATGGGATAATAGGTATTTTTTTAACAGAATATTCTTTATCAATTTTATCATTCATCTCACTTTTGGCTATTTTTATTAACCCTCTTATTGACCTAAGATGATTGACGAGAAATTTTTCCACTCGTAGTCGAGGTTTTCTCTTATCGATCACTGTTGACTTTATGTCTGAAAAATATCCTTCAATCCGTGCAGATGAACCAATTTTATTTGGGCTAGAAAAGTATTCTACCATTACACCAGACCATAATGGAAATTCATTACAAATTCTTAACAACGGTTTTACTAAATCCGGACAGTGGTACGCATTTAGTCTATTGCCCACAATCATAGCTTTACCTGAAGAAATTTGTTTTATATTTTGAATCCATTCCATAATGGAAATTGGTTGATCGTTAAAATCTTCTGTGAGTGTCTCTGGATCACAGAAAAATGTTTCATCATTTGATATGCCCTTATATTCTTCGTCAATAATATTTAAATCGTCTGAAATATTTGAGATTAAATTTTCCAAATAAATTCTAGCATCTTCTGCTGGAACATTGTTGAAATCAGAATACCCATCAAATTCAGCCATTGCTAAAATAAGTATGTTTTGTAATACTTTTTCAAAGTAATCGAGGCTATTGGCTTGAATTAATAATCCAATTGATCTCACATAAAAGTCTTTAATCAGTCTTCGACCTTTAAGACACTTCCATCTACAAAGCATATGCACCATATGAGCAACATCAATTCGAACAAAACATACGACTTCATTCGATGTTGAAATTTGGTTAAGAATTTTAAAACAAGCTTCGGAATATTCTTGTAATGACATACGGTTACAAAATGCTCGAGTTATAGCACCCAAAAGTGCTTTTGAGTAGTCACTAACACATTCATCAGGAGACTTCATTCCAGATGATACCCAATTCGCTAACCAATAGTAAATTGACAATGTGTCTTGTTTCTCCGATAGTTGTTGTGCTATTGGTATAGTCTGTCCTTCATTATTTGTTACCATTTGGTATAAAAATATATGTCCTGATGACAACATATTACTTGTTCTCTTTAAAGGTAAAATCAACGATCCTGTAGCGTCGATATATACAGTAACCCATTTATTTTTTCGTATCTCTTTGTATATATGACATTGAATTGGTGTCCAGTAATGGGCAAAAAACTTATCACAACTTATCGTATGTATACTGTCGCTATGCTCGACTCCATGTTTTAATTCTATTAATGATAAAATAGGATTATGTTTTGAAACACCCAAATCATTGTCCACAACATTTTGTTTGGCTTTTCTCAGTACACTTGTCTTAAACAAAGTTGGTGGTTGATTATCTCCATATTCCATAGTTGAGTCAGCATATTTTCGCCTCCAATGAGTAGCTCCAATTTTATCCACTTCATCACCAACAATTTGCCTTTTAGTAAAATGCAAAAATCGTTTTCTATTATCAGAATGTTCAACATTTGTTGTGTCTGTGGTATAAAAATTCACAAAAACATTTTCATCTACTTTTGGTTCATCTTCAATATCTCCGAAAAAAGGTACTCTGCAATTACTGTCTTTGCATTCCCCACTAAATTTTATGAAATTGCCTCTACCAGATGACGATACACTATGATTTTTAATTGCAAATGTACATGGCAGCTTATGTTGTTCCCAAAATGCGTCAAGAAATACATCTGTCCAACCAACTTGTAGACGAAAGTATTCCCTGGGTCCTTGAGATGTCTGATATAAACATTGAACTGGCTGAATTTTTTTATAATTCGAAAAGTCAATTGAAACTTAAAAAAGTTTTGTAGATTGGCGATGTGAAATTTTCAATGGTTTTTTTATTCCTAAATAGTGTAAAAAAGTACGTTATCAATATTAAATGTGAACCATAAATTATATTAAATTATTGACTCCAATAATGAAATACGTATGAAACAATATTTTGCGTGTTTGTTATGTATTTAACATGTACTGAATACTTATTAAACAAAATATTTATTTTACCTATCTAACTGTAAATCTACTGTGTTTTAGATTCTGAGCGGAAAGAATAACAAAGTATAACAAAGAAGTGTGTTTTTTTGTATCAGCTGTCGTCAACTTTAGGGCAGCACAAATGCTTTAATTTTCTACTTTAGCATCTTTTCTGGTAGTACTTTGAGGAGTAAAAAGTAAAAAACTTGTTTGTTGAAATGTGTATAAGACACGACGGTCCAAACACGGTCAAATTTTCAAAATATAATGTCTGTTTTTTATCTGTTTATAACCACGACAAACTACGTGAGTGAATTTGGCCCCCAAACTTTATATGATCCGCACAAATGCCAATATTCTGTAACTCATAGGTAACTAAGATATTTGTAAAACACTATTCAGAATCGGGAACTCCTTACTTTGTTTTAATTCTAATTATATTTTTTTTATAAAATATAGATTTTTTTCTAGATATACATTTTTTATTAGATACACATTTTATATTTAACTTGGCTTTTGTATTCCATTAAGAATTTGATATTCAATTGTATAAATTACTAATAACTTGAATTTTCTTTTAAATTTGATTTTTATACATTTTTTTATTAGACATTTTTTATCAAATATAGATTTTTTTAAATTATTAATTTCTTTCATTGAATGTACATTTTTTATCAAAAAGTTATTTTTATAAAATGTTGATCGTACAATGATTTTGAATTAACAATTTAATTAAAAATATTTATTTTTTGTATAAATAGATATATTTTTCTTTAATTTTGTATTAAATACATTTCTCATCAAATAGTTTTTTTTTATAAGATTTTGATATTAAAATTGTGTAAAATTTTGATTTTTCATTAAATTAATTTTTTCTATTAAATATATATTATTTTATTGACTATAGATTTTTTATTGGATATACATTTTTTATTTAATATGGATATTTTAAAATTTATTAAAAAAAAAATATTTTTATTTAATTTGGCTTTTTTATTCCAATTAAAATTTGTTATTCAATAGTAATTCAAATTTGGATTTTAATATAAAAATAGTTTTTAAATTTAAAGTTTTTTTATAAATTTAATATTTTTAAAGCAGCCTACCTATTTGAATATAAAAATGTCTTTATTAAAGAAAATGCTCAAATTGAACTGCATTAAAAAAAAACCAAGTTGAAAAAGGTGGGCAAGTGCAGGATGTCGCTCTGCTGTACAGTAGGTTACAAGTGGGTCACTGTATAATGGATGGTATTAAATTTGAATTCAATGATATAATATCATTGTATAAGAAAAACGATTCTGAGCGGAGACGGTATATCAGTCTAGGCTTAAGACATATTATATACTTATCTATGGTATTAAAAAAATAATTCACCTATAATAAATTCCAAATTAATCATATCACAATATCCATTAGGTACTTATAACGCGTTATACATCAACAACAAACCGTGATACTATCACAGATATATAATAGTTTACTTTAGAAGTTTCAAGTACCCAAGAATAATATTGTACAATCACAACAAAATAACTAAAAAGAATATTCTAGGTTTTTTAATTTGTAATTCGTCCAAATTTGAACTTAAAATGACTATAAAAATAAACTGTTTGAATGTATATTTTAGATTTTTTGGTAACAGAATTAATTACTTACGTGGAACCTTGTTT
>NW_021770016.1:729-2040 GCF_005508785.2 Acyrthosiphon pisum | reverse complement strand
AAAAAAGTTCAGTTTATAAAAAGGTACTATTTGTTAAACATCAAGGCTTTTAAAAGCTTATGAACATGTAATTTAATAAATAATCTGAAAACAATTAAATCAGTAGCAACATTTTATGTAGTATTTTACACATTTATGTACGTATTTGAAAAAATATATAATTCTTAATTTAAAACTACATAACAATGAATTACAATAAATTAACAGTGCAATTTTTAGATTAATTTTTAAATAACTATCAACATAATATAAAAAAAAATGTATATAATAATTAATATATATATATATTATATATATAGGTATATATATATATATAAATATATATTATATGCAAGAAAACGATGTAATTTACCATACTTTATTATATCACTAATCGGAGAGTACATTTCTATAATAGACTTTCATATTAATTGTCATTCTTAATTATTAAATCAATGTTATTATAGTTATCTCGATTCAAAATAAAATTATTTTATATTATTCACATACTCAACATTACACAATTCCTGTAAAATATTATTTTGTAGTTTTGACTTTTGTTTTAATGTCCATTTTAAATTTTAAATTTTAAAATTTAAAACCTTAAAAATACGGCCATGAAAGTTATACCTTACCCCGACTTCCCCCCACCATCCTAGATCCGGCCCTGGGTTATATTGGATATTATTAGTTGTAAAAAAAATAAAATATTAATAGTTTCAGTATTAAGAGGACCTTATTCCCGCCTGTGTTCTCTAGAAATAACTGTTTTTCTTGGGAAAGAACCGATAAGGCTACCGTCATGAGTAATACGAAATTTTTACTTGTTACATAAAAAAGAAAACTTTGTGTCATTTTTTTGTTTTTTTGATATAAAAACTAAAAAAAAGATTATTCAAGTTTGAAAAACACAACTTTTTTCGTATAATATAAAAAAAAATTAAAACGTTATTCCCAGATAATGTTTTGAACTATATAATATCATTGATTATAAATACTAGTATTTATAATCAATGATAATATATTGTATATCAATTTGGAGTCTAAACTATCACTATATTCTGAGTGGTTATATCCCGCTCAAAATAGTTTTTACTATGATATACATTTGTAAGACGGAGACAACACAGTAGGTATGCGAGTGTAACGTCCTCATAAACCACGAAATTAAACGTAGGTACATAGATGTCCGTGAAGTTGGCACCCCCACTTTGAGATATCGACTTCAAACCAGCGCCAATATTTTGCAACTGATTTGCAACAATTTGCAACACCAATTTTGAAATTTGCAACTTCCCCTATTAGCCGGAAAATCCGATTTCCCCATGGGGG
>NW_021770016.1:0-679 GCF_005508785.2 Acyrthosiphon pisum | reverse complement strand
TTTTTCAATTATTACTGATTCGACCCAAGATATAACAAAATTGGATCAGTTAAGTATAATCATCCCGTTATGTTGATGTCAATTATGAAAGTAAGACGTTGGAAATCAAAGAATCATTTGTTGAATTTTATATCTTAAAAAGTCACGGTGCAGTTAATTATGTAAACTTACCCAAGACGTTTTAATAAAACTTGGTTTAAATATTGACAAATGTCGAGGCCAAGGATATGATGGAGCTTCTGTGATGAGTGGAGCACATTTGGGGGTGCAAACAAGGATAAAAAATATTGTTCCATCAAGCCAAGTATGTCCATTGCTGTAGCCACAATTTAAATCTAGTTATTTCGGATGCAGCGAAGTGTCATAATAAAGTAATTTTTTTTTTTGAAACTGTTCAAAATGTGTTCAATTGTTTTGCCAGTAGTGCCCCAAGATGGGCTTTATTAGCCTTAGGTCAAAATGTTGGTGATAAAGTTCAAAAAAAAGTTTTAAAGAAGGTATATGCCCAACCAGATAGGAGGCTCGGCATGATGCTGTGTTTTCACTCAAAGAACGTTTCATTGATGTAAGCTTTGACTTGTATGGCCCTTACCAGCAAGAAAACAACCGAATGAACCTTGGAATTTGGTTTGAAAAGTAAAATTGAAAATTTTGAATTTGTTTTAATCTTGTGTACCTG
>NW_021770015.1:0-861 GCF_005508785.2 Acyrthosiphon pisum | reverse complement strand
ACCGTTTCCTCATCAAAAATTCTTTTTCGAGACCCTCTAAATAGTTTCTCATAGTCGGCGTACTTTTGACCCCCCCCACAATTTTGGATTATTGTCATCGCCAGTGCGCGGCCGCGGAGTGTCGTAGAATTATTTCGTAAACGGCTATGGGTTGTGCGTGGCCACGTGTATGGCGTACCGAAAATTAACCCCCCCCCCCTTTTTTTGGTTTAAGTATATCTTGTTCGGGTTTTAACTTGGGTGCACCGTTTCCTCATCAAAAATTTTTTTTCGAGACTCTCTAAATAGTTCCCTCATAGTCGGCGTACTTTTGACCCCCCCCCCACAATTTTGGATTATTGTCATCGCCAGTGCGCGGCCGCGGAGTGTCGTAGAATTATTTCGTAAACGGCTATGGGTTGTGCGCGGCCACGTGTATGGCGTACCGAAAATTACCCCCCCCCCCCTTTTTTTGGTTTAAGTATATCTTGTTCGGGTTTTAACTTGGGTGCACTGTTTCCTCATCAAAAATTTTGTTTCGAGACCCTCTAAATAGTCTCTCAAAAGTCGGCATACTTTTGACCCCCCCTCCCCCAAAAAAAAATATTTTGGAAAAACATTGAGTTCTCGTCGGACGTTTGTGAAATTCAAGAATCTGGTGTTTTATGGTTCGCCGATGAAAAGTTGCGTCTTGTGCCGAGTCCGTGGGATCAGTGTTTCCCGAGTTATCGGGTGCTCAAAAGTTCAAAAGTATATGTGTATCCGGTGGCAAGTTTTTTTTGTTGAGCGTATATCGTTTTTTTCAATTTTGAGATTCGGCAATATTATTAGTACTATACATGTACCTGATGCACCTTAATTTTATATATTATGTATTATGTA
>NW_021770014.1:0-4357 GCF_005508785.2 Acyrthosiphon pisum | reverse complement strand
TTAGTGGGTAATTATTTTGAACACTTTGATGAATCTAATTCAAAATTTGAATAAGTAGGTAGTTTCTCTGTTATTTAAATGTTTATAATATGGATAATACATTAATACAGTCCTAAAAAATGATTTACAAAAATACATATTATGTAATATGGGACCTGGTAATTGGATAAATTTTGTAAATTATTATGTTGATGATTAATATTAATCACCAAAATGTTCAAATCGACAGAGTCCCCTCTTATTCATTATCGTGTACCATTTTTGATTCTGATTTCTGTTACGTCAAAATATTCAGAAAAATTATACCTACACTAAATAATTTACAGTAAAAAAGGGTATTCCCCATTTGAAAAACAGAAGTTTAGATATCCACAGGACACTCCTTAAGTTTATAGGTAATACAAAATATCTAAAGAATCTGAAAATAATGCCTTTAAGTGTATTTATAAATTCTGTAAATGGGATGCATAATAAATTCGTTATTAAATGAAAAAAATGGGGGTGAACACTGAGCATGATCGGTGAATAATCCTGTATCCTTTAATAAATCAATAAAAATTATTCATTAGAAGATATTCATCTTCTGAAAAAAAAAGAAAGACCATCATGTTTAATTATACTTTTATCGCAATCCCTGTTGTAATAATTTTTTGGTTTTAATCACCGCTTGAATTTTTTAGAGTGCTTACCAATTATTTTATAATTTTTGAGTAGAGAGGGAAGGTAATCTACCACCCGCCGATTTCTTTCTTTGGTATAAGTGTTATTACCTATAATTACTGCAGTTGACGGTCGACGTTACAATACCAATATCGTCGTAGTCTTTCACCCGGGGTGTATAATTATTAATTATAATAATAATAATAATAATAATGACACAATATACGCCCTGAATATTATCAAACATATAATACACTATACACATGCCACATGGGTTGATAATTAAAACAATCCGCCGAAACGGCCCTATATATTAGGTATTATGGTGTGTGCTGTTCGGTGCATGCTAAACAGGTACGGTACAAAACGACGACAAGCGCCACTGCCGTATACGCAATAATAATATTATGCATTCAATTACGGATTATAATAATATTATGTATATTGTATACTATTATAGAGGTATAGGTAGGTACGGTACACATTAAGCATTTTAACGGCTAAATTTTGTATAAACACTTTCCGCTCTCGTATAGGTACGTCGAGCGGTTAAAATATTATTAATTGACCTCAACGATAAATATCGTGTTTCGACTGCAGCTGTTGATCGCTGTATTAATTATTTAAATCAATAAAATAGGATGAGGGATGGTTTTTAAGCCGATATTCATTTAATTTTTATTTTTATTTCATCGTTTGCACAACAATAATTATTGTTGAACAAAATTCTACCTAGTTTTGTTGAAGTTTTATATACCTATAATAATATGTTTATTTACATGCATAACTTATACTATGTGAGATTAATAATATTATGTGTATTAATATAATATTATGTAGGACGTAAATACATGATAATGTATGGGTTATTTATAACTGTTTGTCTAATATCTTATTTTTTAGTTTCTATATAGTATGATATACGATGTATATTGAAGTTATAAGTCAAAACTATACGATACAGATGTATATGATTTTATATATAAAAGTATAATATTCGTTATTCTAGTAGTGTAGTCCACCTCCTAGTTCGTCGCAACGGTTGTCACTTGGTACTTGCCAGTATAAAATAATATATTGATAGATACATTTTATTGGTTAGGTATATAATATATAGTTTTATTTTTTTTATTATTAATTTTTACCTAAGTTATACTTTATTATTATTCAAAGGACGATGATAGATAGCATTTATTGTTAGATAATTTTGTTACTAATTAGTATTTATTATTTTATGTAATAGTATCTCGTGTATGTAAAAATAGGCTTATCCAAACCTAAGTAAATGTATCATATAAGTATATAACAACATAACGTGCAGTATGATCATTTTTAGTACATAATATTATGTAACATCATATCTTAATCTGTAAAAATTGTGAAATATAGATTAAGAATATTCTATATGTTTACCATGTCAATTCAAATAATATATTTCACTTTATTAGAAATTATCCAAGAATGTCACTGCTGAATTGTTATCAAAAATGAATCATTTTCAACGCTGTTTCGGTGGACATGAAGGTGCTTAAGATGGGTCTGAGCCGATGATAGAATCAAATAATATTTTCAAGTAGATAACAAAAATATTGTACCCTGCGACATTGTAACCTCCTATTATAAGGGCTGTAAACAATCATTTTACACATTCACACGAAAATTTTCTTGGTGTACCTATATATATATATATTATATATTGACGGATGACTAATATAGTAAAACATGATAAGTTTGATATATGACTTTATTTAAAAAAATCATAATTGAATACACAAATATATAAAGTTGTGTGTTGAACTCCTTACTAACTTAGTATATATTTTTCGATTTAATAATATGTTGTGTATAATCAGAACTGAGATTAAATATAGTAAGGAACGTACGAATTGAAAATTATATTAAATTTCTTATATTGGCTGATATATTATAGTATAAGTATCCATTATATTGATCTCTTAAAAAGTTAGAACCATAGTCAGTAATCTTTTTTTATTAATCATTGATTTTATTAAAACGATTTTAAAGTTATAGAGGTTTATGAATATCATGATTTAATTTAAGTTCATCCAGCTAATGTAGGTTTAAAGTTAGATACTTTTTTAGTATAAATTGGTTGGTATTTACTCATTTTGTCATTACGCTGCTAATATGAAGCATACTAAGTTTGTTATAACTTTAAATATTTAGCTATATTATACGCGTATTACGTGCAGACGAATAATATAAGTAAGTACCTATTTTATGCATTATTCTTTTAGTGATACGTAAAACTTTTCACGCAAAATACAATTTTATGTGATACCTGTTTTATAGGTGCCTATATATGTTTATTACAGTTATTCATAGAAAAGTATAGGTAGGTTTTTGGTCTGACACGATTTAATTTGAAAAATAAATACCTAAATGAACGCTTGACTTATTCAAAAACTCAACAGGCATTTAATTTAATAATGAATCATACACAACTGAAGTTTTTCTATTTGTTAATACAATTTTTATTTTATTTTTCTGAATGATAGGACTTTTGATATTATAATAAAAAAAGAAACTACTTTTGTTCAAGTGTTTTTCGATTATTTTACATCGATAGCTTTATATATTATAAGTATTTTCTTTTATGGTAAAATTTAAATAAAACCGTACATATTAATGCATATTTTTTACTTTGAAAATATTTTAAGCTTGGCTGCTTGTTGACGGTAAAATAATATTGAACATTTTCGTTTGAACAACAATTTTGTCGCATTGAATTAAGATGCATAAAACAGAAACTATATATAATTTATTCTAATATTCAACCAACAAATGCGCAGCCGTAAACAGTTGTAGAAAACTCATATTGTTTTTAAAACTTAAACAATGAACTTAATCCCATCAACAAATAACTGGCGTAACGGACGTTGTTGATTTGGAAACTATATGTATAGATGACATTGAATGTGTTTTAGCAGCGTATAAAAACCTTAAATATACATCAGTTTTTTAGGAATGATTTTAAAAATAAACGGGTCTAAAGTAGTGAAATGTAATAATGTTTACAAAGCTTTTGTTTTTTGAAAATAAATTTGTTGTGTATAAAATAAATTAATACGCCATTCAAATATATACTGCCAAAAACTAATGTAAGTAGTATGTATATGTATGACAACTGAATGAATTAGTATTAAAAGAAACACTGTAAATTATAAAGTCTGTATATATATATAGACAACACTGTTTTTTTTTTGTCTTACGTGACTTTGAATTTTTTTTATAAATATTTTAAAATGAAAAAAAAAAATACTATTAAAATTTGTCGCATTCGTTATTGCTGCGAGCTGTGAGCGAACACCGAGGCCTATGCTGGTGGTAAGTCGCATCGCAGTAATTTTGAACACGTGCATTTTGCGGGAGTATTATATTATTATATGCGTGTGGTTTCAGACGACTAAATACATATGTGGTTCGTTATATTATATCATTACGATGTACAGTGTACACGTTATTATATTCCATAGACCTCCAGTAACTTATTAAATTGTGACTTTATCAGTCGCGTTATTTCGGCACGATATTTTACCAGTATAGGTATATTATTTTGAACAATATAACAATATGTGAATACTGCATATTAAGCACGCCACGGACTGGCGACAATAGAGTGTTGTATAATATATGATCTGCGTCTGTTTTATTTGCACACAAACTATTATGTTTA
>NW_021770013.1:34148-35388 GCF_005508785.2 Acyrthosiphon pisum | reverse complement strand
GATTACCTACTGATTCACTTTGACTGCATTTTTATGCATTTGTGTTATATTATATTACCATATGTTATTACGTTAATATAGATATAATATTATAATGTTTTATCATTTGCGTTGTACAATAGTTTAGGGTATAATAAGCATATATAAATTATGTTTAAGTTTTTTTATACATCGGTGATTGAAGTGAATATGTCACCAATTGTCAAATTTAATCTCAGATATTAGTAGGTATTAAAAATGTGTATATACATATATTTATTTAGGAAATAAGTAGGTACCTAGGAGGAAAGACTATCGTCAAACCTATTCAATTATATTTATTTATTGAGCCATAATAATGTCACCGTAAATCGTAGTTTAAAAATCAGTTTTAAAATTATGGCAGTTAAACATTTATGTAATGTTTTAAAATATTGAGTTAAAAAAATATAGGTATACTCTAAAGTTTTAGGAATAGCATACCAAAACTGGCACTAATTATTGAAATTTAACATAATTTATTAGATACCTACTATTATAATATTATAAGACATTATATATTATATTTATATTATAATTTATAGAATTATACATCACCTAAACTTAATGTACAATGAATTAATACTAATTAATATAATAAATAATAATGGACTATATTACTCTATGATTCGGTTGTACAGTCGTGATAGGGAACTGCATCTCTGTGTAATTTAATAATTATATTCTGTTGTAAACCAAATTACCTACCTTATTATTGTCATTGTCAATATCTACTAGAATTAATACAATTTGAAGCTAATAACAGTGGATCTTTCGTTGTTTTGGTTTTTAGAAAAAAAGTTATTTATATTAAAATTATTTTGAATAAGTATGACAAGAGACAGAGAGAGATAGGTCTATAATTAGTACAATGATCATTGAGCACTATTGCTTAATTTAATAATTTCATTAGGTATTATTCTTACCTACGACTTCATAGATATTTGACAGTTTTCTAATATATGGTCCCTTCATCAATACCATATATATTATAATGTGATCGCTTTCGCTTGTAGTCCATTTTGGAGAATACTATATTATTATAAATTATAAAGCGACGTGAAATTCCAAAAAAAAATTGTTTTTTTACCAATAATTTATTAGTGTGACACAATTACTGGATATACAGATAAAAAATATATACATATTGTTTTTTTAGCTAAACTAAATAATTATAATATTTGTTTATTATTCAACGTCGATCGACGTCGTCGATCATAAC
>NW_021770013.1:30221-33104 GCF_005508785.2 Acyrthosiphon pisum | reverse complement strand
TTAGGGTATAATAAGCATATATAAATTATGTTTATGTTTTTTTATACATCGGTGATTGGAGTGAATATGTCACCAATGTCAAATTTAATCTCAGGTATTAGTAGGTATTAAAAATGTGTATATACATATATTTATTTAGGAAATAAGTAGGCACCTAGTAGGAAAGACTATTGTCAAACCTATCCAATTATATTTATTTATTGAGCCATAATAATGTCACCGTAAATTGTTGTTTAAAAATCAGTTTTAAAACTATGGTAGTTAAACATTTATGTAATGTTTTAAAATATTGAGTTAAAAAAATATAGGTATACTTTAAAGTTTTAAGAATAGCATACCAAAACTGGCACTAATTATTGAAATTTAACATAATTTATTAGGTACCTGTTATTATAATATTATAAGACATTATATATTATATTTATATTATAATTTATAGAATTATACATCACCTAAACTTAATGTACAATGAATTAATACTAATTAATATAATAAATAATAATGGACTATATTACTATATGATTCGTATATACAGTCGAGATAGGGAACGGCACCTCTGTGTAATTTAATAATTATATTCTGTGATATGGTCGAAGATATAGATAATAGCTGATGTCTGTGGCCCGCGCCTGAGCGCATAGATAAAAATGATTGTTTTCTCGACCACGGTCGCGGCATGCCGCATACGTGCTGTGATGACCATATTTTTAGTAAAGTTGAGACTCAAGACAACGATGATGCGGGTACGTGAAACGCTAGTACGCCTCAGTCCACAGTAAAGACGTAAAGTATTCTACTGACTACTATTAATAATACAGAAGGTAGGTAGGTAAAAAGTAAAAATTTAAATTTGAGAATAACGGGGATATTATATTTAGTCAATTTAATCGACTAAATTGATTTAATTTTTTTGGTTTAACACAAAAATTAATAACCGTTTTGATATTTAAATTTGCCCCAAATGTGACCATGACAATTTTCCATACAATCTTAAATTAAAAAAAAAAAAAAGTGTGCTTGTTAACCAGTAAGCGCATGGGAAGAAGTGAAACTTCTTTTGAACAGTAGGTACACGTGAGTGAGTGAAAAAGAAAGAGAGGCATGGATAGACTGGGGTAATGCGTATAATAAAGAAAGAAAAGAATCAATGTAAATTTGATTTTTTAGATTTTTTTTTGATTTTTTTATTTTAATGATTGATTATAATTTTGCTCAATCGGTATAGTAGTTATGATCGGCATAATATGATAACTGAAATACGAAACGTACATTTGCGACTTTCGTACCGCCACCCCGCGGACCGTATGAAATCATCCCAGACGATCATTCCGTTTTTATCTAATTATTTATCTCACTATGACGTATTTAATATTATTGTTAGCATTCAATAATAATTACGACTATTTATTTATTGAGTTCTTTGTTTAATAACCCAACCAAAAAAAACTATCGCTTAATGTTATACTTACAAGCACGGTTTAAGATATATATATCTTAAACCATGCTTACAAGCAATATTGGTATTATTTTCACCTTATCACATATTTTCACTTGTCACTAGATAATTTTTTTTCTCCACATTAAATTATTCCATTTAATATAGTTGTTTAAAAATCAAAAAACACTGTATAAATCATAACTCCCTAACCAAAAGTCGGATAACGTTGATATCGGTACCAACCGATACAGCGCAAATCCCTCTATAAGGACCGACTACAAAAACGGCTCGACGTGCTTAAAAAAAAGTGTCCGTGCAGAAACGCAAATTTTGATTTTTCGGGGCCCCGAAAAACGTCTCGTACAGTCTCGACACAAGACGCCGAATTTCATAACCTACATACTATAAGAAAACTCGAGTTTCAAAAACGTGGGACGACACTTCGAGTTTTTCTGAAATAACTTTGAGAGGGGGGGGGGGGTCAAAAGTACCCCGACTATGGTGGGGGGCTATTTACAGGGGCTAAAGACAAAATTTTTGGTGGTAAAACGGGGTACCCGAGTTGAAACCGGACCAAGATATACTTAAATCAAAAAAAAGGGAGGGGTAACTTTCGGTATAATATACACGTGCACAATCCATAGCCGTTTACAAAATACAGCTACGACAAACCGCGGCTGCGCACACGGACATGTAAGCGTTCGCGTTCGTACGGCCGCCCGTTTGCTTTTTTTTCCTCACTACCCTGCGTAAAGAAGTTTCACTTCAATAAAAAATAACAAAATTATAACAAAATACCTAGTTAAAAATGTTATTCTTTGTTTAAAATAATTAAATATCTAATTTCGTCCATGTTTGAACTTAAACCATAATCTATAAAAAAAACAAACTATAATGTGTTTAAATTATGTTTTAGATTTGTTGGTTCTTTTTTAATTAGGTACTTATAAGAAACCTTGTTTTAAACCTTGTTTTAAACGTTCAATCTTAAACTATAACATTTTATAAATTGATAGGTAACTAAAAAATAATTTGCATATTTTTGGGATTTTGACCAATTCTATCAAAATATGAAATTTAAATGCTCATGAAAAAAAAAAATCGTGCATAGGCATTTCTCTTTTATATTATTTAAATACTATTATAATAACTTATGAGGAACCTTGTGTTAAATCCTTAAATGTGTAATCTGTCCAAAAATGTCTATAAATAACTTAAAAAAGGTGGGTAAGTGGATGTCGCTCTGCTGTACAGTAGGTTAGAAGTGGGTCACTGTATAATGGACAGTATTAAATTTGAATTCAATGATATAATATCACTGTATAAGAAAAACGATTCTGAGCGGAGACGGTATATCAGTCTATGTATTAGACATATATATACTTATCTATGGTATTAAAAAAAAAATTGACCTATAATAAGGTACCTATAATAAATTTCCAAAT
>NW_021770013.1:27240-30006 GCF_005508785.2 Acyrthosiphon pisum | reverse complement strand
AAAAAATCGTGCATAGGCATTTCTCTTTTATATTATTTAAATACTATTATAATAACTTATGAGGAACCTTGTGTTAAATCCTTAAATGTGTAATCTGTCCAAAAATGTCTATAAATAACTTAAAAAATTCAATATATTTTTAAAATGATACCATTTATAAAAAAAGCGAATATAAATAATGAGTGGAAATTTAAAATACCTATGATTTTTCTTTTATGTACTACAAATCTTATGTCGAAGAAATTTTAACTTCAAACACTCATAAATAATTAATTTGACTTTCCAGTAAACTTATTTTCTTTTAAATATACAAAAAAATCTTGTATTCAATTTTCAAATCCTAGATATAAAAAGAAAATTTTTAGATTACACGGCGCGTGGCGTGTGGAGCGTGTTTATACTATGCACTTAAAACTGACACGCCGTTATATTGGAATGATTGGATAAGATGCACCGCGCCAATTTTCCTTTGGTGCGCGATACAGAGTTCAACAATATTGTTCAAATGTATGATAATATACCGTTGTATTGTATAGGTATAGGCATTGAGTATAGACGGCTTTTGTCAAACCGAATATAATATTATTATAGTGTCGACAACACTATTTTTCAATGAGCATACAAAAACGTTTGAAATCACTTTCGAATTTATATAATATATTATAATTGATAATCAATGGTAGACAACATAATATAAACGTTAAACAATCACCAGCCCATTGATATTTTGTACACGCAGACAATAATAGACCCAAGATATAAATTTGGTGACCTAGCTGTTTATGTTATTGTTATTGTTTATTGCTTACTGTTATTGCTTATTGTTATTTGTTTATATTCGGCGCGGAGTACACCGTTTTCCATAGTCCGTACACCAAGCGTATGCACATTCGGAATATCGGCGCGGAGGACGGCCGCGGCCTACCCGCCCGCCCGCCAAATCCATTTCGTAGTCACAACTACAGACTGCAGTCATGAAAATACAGATAATAATAATATAATAATTTTAAATCGTTGAATTGGCGGAGCGGCGTGGCGGGCGTGTTATAGCAACAAGAACGATATTACCACCACCGAATCACTAAAAAATAGTCATTAATCGTATATAAGTTTATTCTTATAATATAATATTTTTATGTTTCGTCTACCGACTGTGTCTACTGACCATGACTATAAATAGAATAGGTCCGTCGGCAACTTTTTGATATCCATCGTCTTCGCCGACCACTCCTCCACACCCCGTCTATTAGTGGGTTCGCCGTTGTATGTTGGCCGGGTAATTTAACGGCCAATGAAATGAGACGAACTACAACTATGGTTTGGATGCCTTAACTGGACTACGTTTCGTATTGTTGCTGACATACGTATCTATTTTGTCGTGCAGTCACCACTTTGCAGTCTGCGTATCTGTCACTCTATAGTCTACACCCTCTCCACTAGGTAGTAATCACTGTTGTCAGTATACTCAGTACTCACTAATCTGTACTCTGAAGTCCTCACGACCACACTCACAGTAGTGACAGTAGTCACAAGTCCAGTACTTACTACTTATACAGTTGCAGTGTTTCAGGCCAGTGAGACTGTGTGCCACCATTCACCAACTGCACTATTCGTTCGGTCATCTTTATCGCCGGTCGCGTCTTCAAAAACTACTGTCTGTTTTATTTTATTAACTAATCGTCCGTGTTAAGGCGCAGCAGATCTGAGCATATTTTTCAATGTAAGTATTACAGTGATTTTTTTTGTTAAATGTATTTATATAATTATACAGCTACTCTTAACTGACCTAACTATAGTCCAATGTTCTAATACTTGTATGCTATCTATAATCTATATGGACTATATGACTACTATAATGTACGGATACTTAGATTTTAAGTTTTCATTTTCTTTCTTATTTTTTATTCTGATATGCACCTATGTCATGATATAAGTTTAGGTGACGATGTTTAGTAGTTTCATGTTAGACAATATATTATTATGATAACAATAAATACTATTATACATTATACGTAAAAATAAAGAAAATAATAATTAAGTAATATTTAGGTGTTTTAAATTGTGTAAAAAGATAAGAATATATTGTAATGTGAACCTATAGGTAATGGTTTAGTATTTTAGTTTAAGTATTTTAAAAATATTTAGTTATATAAACTAAAAATAAATTTTCTCATTGGCAGTTCAATTATTAATATAGCCACCAGTTTGTCTACTATGGTTATAGGTATTCATTAGTAGGTACCTATATAGTTTTAGTCAGAATTGGTATATCTCGCCGTATTGATGTAGTACCTACTGGTGTTAGAGCTAATTTTAATAATATAATAAATAATAATTAGTGCCTATACTCTATAGTGGCTAGTACTTACCTATGAATTACATAACAAAACAAAAATTGATTTACTTTCAATCCATGGCGACTCGTGTGCGTGTGCACAAGTGCACGTGCACTACCAATCCAAACTCAAGAAAAATTGAAAACATAAATCATAATAATACAATTAAGTACTTATAGTGTTATTAAGATTATTTTTAAAAATTAAAAAAACACAAATTCAGAATATTATGAAAATAATATAATATTTGGATTGGGTTATTTCGAAGGCAGACAGCGGGGCGGTTGTCCGCGACGGAACGGTATCGGTGCACAAACCAATATTATAAATTGTGTTAAGTGAATTATTTTCGACGATCGCGACGCCGCGACTTGCGCGTCTGCATTGACATTATAATTTATTTTTACTCTCATTCGTTTATTATGTATTC
>NW_021770013.1:24859-27134 GCF_005508785.2 Acyrthosiphon pisum | reverse complement strand
TAATATTACATATAATATTATTATATCGTACGTGTGTACGGAGACAACACTAGTAGCTATTACGTCTTCTTAAACAACAAAAATAATTTATCGTATAATATTCAATATTGCGCGGGACTATGACGCCTTGTAAATCACGGGCCACTCCACACCTAGCTGCTAGAACCCCATTGCGGCTTTGCCACACCCCGGAGCAAACCATATTATATTATATATTATAGACAAACCGCGTTTACGCAGTTTGAGTATAAATCAATTTTGGTTTGATCAATTAAACCAATTTTGAATTGAGTATAACTCAATTTTGGTTCAAGAGTAAAAATACCTATTATAAAATTGAATTGTGACAATATTTAAGAGGGCAAGATGTTGTGTTTTTTCCATTATACCCAATATAACGTTCGTTATATCCTTTAGAATTAATAGCAAAAATTTCAACATTTATAAAATACTTTTTCAAAATTTAAATTTTTTAAAAAAAACTCAACGTTTTGCCCTCCAAAATATTGTCATCTTTTAATTTTGTAATAGATGTCTTTGTTCTAACACAAATATATAAAATGTAATTTTATGACATCGGTAGACCCCCGTAAACATGCAAGACATATTAATATTTAATATTATTTTTACTTAATATTTTTAGTTATATTTAACTAAAATATCTATTTATACTCGGCTCAAGTCGGTAGTCGACTCGTCAATTATTTTTCTATCGTTTTCCGTTTTTCTTCAGTTGCAAATACAAACAACAAACAATCATTTTTATATTTATTAGTGTCTATTTTTTGTTTTAATAATAATTAATAACCGATTAAAAAAACTTGGTTATTCGATTAATTGTATAATAGATTATTATCATTTATCATTATTCGAATAACCGAATAATCGATATATCAGTTATTCCATTACCTATTTATTATTCGTTAAAAATAATCGATTCAAATATTCGATTAATTAAAATAAACGCACAGCCCTAGCCCATGGGAAAGTATCTGACATTCTAATGAGTCGCCTAGTTCGTGCCAAAAGATGATTGCCTAACTCGAACTTCGCGCTTTACTCAGTGGCCAGGGCCGACGCGAACAACAATTAATAATTGTTGGTGGTTGGTTTGGGGGGGGGGGGGGGGTGGAGTGGTAGACATATCTATTTTTCAACTCAAAAAAGTTTTCCTCGAAAGCTATTACTAATATATTACATTACTTAAGTCAATAAGTGTTTAGTTTATAGTTTTATTCATACAATTTAATTGTACCTATGTAGATTTATTTAGCCACCCATTATTTTAATTTTATTAGTTGATCATGTGAAGATATTAACAATTTATCATACTCTTAAATATCATCCGTGATCCATTCGACCAAATTAAAAAAATAAATAGTTAGGTAAATTATGTAGGTAATAAAAAATCCCAAATAAGAAAATTTAATAAGTTTATCAGTTTTAAACAAAACATTTTTACTAACCAAATGATAATATAATGATTATTTGTACTTACTTAAAACATGAATATATGTAATACCATTGATAATACCAATGGTAATACGAATACCTAGTTTTTTTTTTTTTTTTTTCTATATTTGTTCATTGTAACGACCTCAAGGTCTTTGACAATGCTTATCACAAGTGGGTAGTAGGGAGATCATGTGATCTATTTATCTATGTATATATCACTATATGCATGATACTACCCCCCTTCTCCAAGAGGAGACATGTGCGGTCTTCACTCCCAGTGGAGTGGGACCTAGTTGGAAACCGGATGACGCAATCGGACGACAGCACGGGAAAATGGTGACTGCGTAGAATCATAAATACCTAGTGATGTAAATTTGTATTATACAAATGTAGGTATAATATTGTATTATACATGGTATTATACACGCTGTATAGAATTATTTTATACAATGGTCAATGATATACAATCTGTATAAAAATTCATTTTTGTATAATTATTTTATTTTCTATTATTTCCATTTTTTTTTTTTTTTATTAAGAGGACGTCGCACCCGCATGTGTTGTCTCCGTCTTACACGCGTACGTTATAGCAAATGCTCGTTCAGCAGATTCAAATTTGTGTGCTGTTAGTTTTTATATTAGAGTGAATTGACCTATTATCAAATTTAAAGGTAAGATTATTATCTAGGGCCCCACGTAGGCTTTTATTCATATTATTATAGTTTTAAGTAAGTTATGACCTTTTTGAAAGTGTACATTTTAAAATGATCATAACTCACTTAAAAATAATAAAATGTATAAAAGCCTACGTGGGGCCCTA
>NW_021770013.1:21267-23053 GCF_005508785.2 Acyrthosiphon pisum | reverse complement strand
AGTTTTCAGTTTTTTTAGTTTTTTTTTTTTATAAATATCAATAAATTTTTATCTGTTGGGCCGAAAAGTGTAAAAAATTAATACAAGTCTCTGATATATTGTTACAATAGCAGTTGAAAAATATTGAAAATACATGGGCACAATTTTTTTTTATAGTCATTTAAAGATCGTATTTTGACAAAATGTATCAAATTTAAAATGTAATAATTATTTTGTAGTTAAAAATTTATAAAATGTTCAACTTTTATATCTAAAGCTTGAACATTTAAAGCAAGATTCCACGTAAGTAGTTAATTCTGTTACCAAAAAATCTAAAAAATACAGAAGCACAGTTTATTTGTATAGTCATTTGTTAAAATTTGGACGAAATTACTATTTTGTTGTGATTGTATAATATTATTCGTGGATACTTGAAACTTCTAAAGTATACTATTATGATAGTATCATGGTTTGTTGTTGATGTATAACGCGTTATAAGTACCTAATAGATATTGTGATATGATTAATTTGGAATTTATTATATGTCGATTTTTTTTTTAATACCATAGATAAGTACCTATATAAGATACCTTATACCTAGACTGACATACCGTCTCCGCTCGGAATCGTTTTTCTTATACAATGATATTATATATTTATATCATTGAATTCAAATTTAATACCATCCATTATACAGTGACCCACTTGTAATCTACTGTACAGCAGAGCGACATCCACTTACCCACCTTTTTAATAATTATGAATAGGTACTCTTGAGTATAGTAAGACACTAAGACATTTGAAATTACAATTATACAATTGTCTTATTTACATTATAAAAAAAAGCCGTATACAACAGCTAAAAAGTACGCATTAAACATGTTGATGTTCCTAAAAACCCATTTGAAGCTGCTAAATCAAATTCAAATATACCTAGTAAGTAAAAATCGGGTAAGTGGCTGTCTCTCTGCTGTATAATATGTTATAATATAATATGAGTCACTGTAATGGATGGTGTTATTGGTGTTAAATTTGAATTCAATGATATAATATCATTATTCATTGTATATGTATACAAAAAACGATTCCGAGCGGAGACGGTTTTGTCAACCGAGCATATTTTATACTATTATTATTAAATATTAATACGGTAGCCGGTGGGTTAAATTAATATTATTTATAAATATTAATATATAGTATAAAATATGCTCGGTTGACAAACCGTCTCCGCTCGGAATCATTTATTGTACTTAAAATAATTTGTACGTTTTCGTGAATTTTACGTATTTTGTCCATATAATATTTGAACTAGGTACTTATAAAAAAAAATTGGGACTGAATTTTAATATTTTTAATCTGTCTTTAGAAAAAATATATTAGGCGCCTTCTATTAAATTATCAGTCTTTGACCCAACAAATAAAATTGTATTGATATGTATAGAATTAATAAACTAAAAAAATTGGAAATTGAAAATGTTATGGTGTATAGAAAATGGTAATATAAACATTTAGTCAAAATTTCATGTATCATTTGTTTTATATTTACACCAAAAACCAAAATCGATTTTGCATAAAAATTACCTTATTTTCTTAATTTTCTTTTGTTTTTTACTACGCTTTTGAAAACTATTGTTGAAGAAAATCTAACAACTTTTACTGTCTTAAGAGGACGCCACACCCGCATTTGTTGTCTCCGTCTTACAAACGCGTAACATAGCAAATTTACGCTCAGCAGTTCACGTTTTATGCCGTTAGCTTAACAATTAGAGTGAATCGACCTATTATGAAATTTGATGGTAAGAAGATT
>NW_021770013.1:13250-20915 GCF_005508785.2 Acyrthosiphon pisum | reverse complement strand
CAAAAAAAAAAAACACATCATTGTAAAATTAATACAGTCATCGCTCTGCTCAGAATCTAAAATACATCATTGTAAAATCAAATAAATACATAAAAAAGAATATTAGGTCTATAATATTATAGTGATGTAGAAATATGAACATTGTAATACCTCAAATTACTAAAAACTTTTTTTATTATGCCAATAATAAAATATTTATATTTTTAGTTATACAACTGTCACAAATTTCTTACAAAATTTAAGATATTCTAGGTTTCTAATTAAAAATATAATATTATTTGTTAAGTAGATTCTATAATAATTTTATTTGTTTGTGATAAAAAATATCTGAAATTTTACAAACAATATCTACCTATCTAAATATATTAATACTATATTATATTATAAAGATTTTATATTTAAATATTTTAGTTTCCAGAGTTTCTGATCATTTACGCTATGGAGTCGTTGATTCAAACAATTAATAAACTGCAAGATGTGTTTGCTGTAGTCAATGAAAATCCAATCGATTTACCTCAGATTGTCGTTGTTGGGTCCCAAAGCTCTGGTAAGAGTTCAGTTCTCGAGAGTTTGGTGGGTAAATCTTTTTTGCCACGAGGAACAGGCATTGTAACTCGCGCTCCTTTGATTCTACAAATGATAAAGTACACTAAAGAAGATATGGAATCCATGGTAAAAATAACAAATAATACAAATATTAAAGAATGGGCTTGTTTTTCGCATAAAGAAAACACTGTATTTCATGATTTTGATGATGTACGGAAAGAAATTGAGAAACAAACAGTCATTTTGGCTGGGGAAAATAAGGGAATTACCGACACGCCAATAGTGTTGAAAGTTTATACCTCCTTGTACACTCTAACGTTTGTTGATTTGCCTGGAATCACTAAATTACCCGTTGGTAATCAACCATCAAACATTGAAGAACAAATCCTACAACTGATATTAAAATATGTTCGACAGCCAAACGCTATAATCTTAGCCGTGGTCACTGCTAATACAGATCCTGCGACCTCAGAAAGTCTGAAAATAGCTAAACAATGGGATCCTGAAGGTGAAAGGACAATTGCTGTGGTTACCAAGTTGGATATCATTGATAAAGGTACCAAGAACGATAAAGTTGATCTTCTTTGTGGTAAAGTAATTCCAGTAAAACTTGGTATTATTGGTGTGGTTAATAGGTCTCAGAAAGATCTGAACGAGAATAAGACATTAGGGGAGACCCTAATAAATGAAACAGAGTTTTTTAAAACTAATTATCCAGATATTTGTAAAAAGCATGGAAACAAAGTATTGGCCGATACATTACAACATATATTAATTAAACATATTAAAATAACCATTCCAATCTTGCGCAAAAATTTACAAGATACCAAAAAAAGACTTGAAAGTGAATTAAAAACATTGGAAATAGCTGACTGCGAAAAAACATTTGTACTTCAATTATTAAATGACATTAACAAATCATACTGCGACACCGTAACCGGTGATAGAAAAGATACATCAGATCAAATGTTGATGGGTGGTGCAAAAATTGTAAATGTTATACAAGAAAACTTTTGTAAAAAATTCATGGCGGTGGATCCGTTGTATAATTTGAGTGATAAAAATATAGAAAATTATTTATTAAATAGTTCTGGTATTAAAAAAAGTTCAATAGTGAATCACAAGGCATTGGAAATTATGGTAAGCCAACAATTGGAAAATCTCATTGAGCCAGCATTATCATTTGTGGACGTTGTGCGTGACGAAATGTTCAACATTCTTGATTCAATTGACCAAAAATTGTTGGATGAACTTGAAAGATTTCCAAAACTAAAAAACGATGTAAATATGACTTTATTATATTTAAATAGGAAATATTTATATGAGTGAGGAATTATTTTAATATTTTTGTAGTTCTATTTATACCACAGCATTTGATAGATACCCGAATTAAAATAGCTTATACTAAATAAGTGATCACATTTATGAATTATTTATATTAATTAAAATATAGAAAATTATACGGACAATATTGAATTGTTGTTCCAATAATCTTTTTTAAATCATATTTTAAATAAATTATTCATAAAATATGTAAATACATTTTTTTTTATCAATACTAAGACGTGTAAGAGCGGACGTTAGAATGAATTGAGTGATAAAAAGGGTGTCAGCGAGGATTTACCCTTTAAGATATTTTATGAGATAATATATTTATCATAAATCTGTTGTTGTTTTTATAAGACTCACAGACAGGGACTACATATATTTTATTTTTTTGGTAAAAAAGTTAAAAAATGTAATTTTTATTTTTTATTTTTGAAACAATTAAATATAGCCATTTTATAAGGTTTAATTTTCAGAAAATTTTGAGGTTTCAACATTTTATTTTCATTAAACTTGTAATTTTTTTAATTTATAAGTTAACAACAAAAAACCAATTTTTATCTGGGCAGTGAGTCTTTACGTGACATCTTGTATAGGTTGATAGATTGGTAGATCCAAAGAGAAGTGCTTACATATCAATATAATAATATAGATTAAGTAAAATCTGGTATTAATTATTTTTCTAGACTAGGTTACCTCTTAATAATATTTTTATTTTTATGATAACTTTTATAGATAGCACTCAATAAATTTAATTTTATAACTGCATTCAATATTTCAAATCAATAAAAATAATACAAAATATATTTTATTTAGCTTGATTAAGATAGTTATTGTACATTTCATTTCAGGTAAGAAGCACTCTCGACGAATTATTGGAGATTAAATTAAAGAATATTAAAAAATCTATAAAGTCTTACATTAAAACACATCAGCAATTTATAAATACAACTAACCCCAATTACTTTTTAGAATTGATCAATTCATCAACCGAGTGCCATTCATCATTTATCCAAGATAAAGGACAATTTTATAGTAATATTTTTTCAAATAAATCAACTTCCAATGTCTATTCTCAATTCGAAAACATGGAGAAAGAAATTGTAAGTAACATGTACACAAATATATTATCTAGTATGGGTGGTTTAAATGATTATAAAAATGAAATTGATGTACAAGTAAAATTGCACAAACAATTTACACGTTGCTACTTCGAATACATCAGGAATACTTTAAGAGATTTTGTGCCAAACCGTATTAACCATAAATTAGTTAACTTTGTTCTGAAAAAATTAGATAAAAAATTAAAGGCAGATGTGTTCATGCCATTTATCAACAATCCGTCTTCTGGTAGAATGCTTGTTGAAAAAGAAGGTGTTGCAGAAGAAAGACAACGTAAAGAGCAATTGTTAAATGCTGTTAATAAAGCTTTTAAAAGTTTGAATGAAATTCATAGGCAATGAGTTTCATTTTTTCCAAATAGAATTTTTTTTTAATATTTCATAAGATAAGTAAAAAATGTGTTAAATGAAAGGTCTTCATTCATGTTATATTAAACTAATGGCTTAATATAAATATTATGTATTAATTATTAGGTTACTTGCCAAGTACTACAACCTTCTTAATAAAGGTATTATTAGGTACCTATACTTTTTTTTCAAATTGTATAATAAAAGTAAAATTATGCATACCAGTTGGGTTATAATATTTATGAGTTCAAAATGTTTTTATTTTATATTCTTCTAATTGATTTATTTTATATACTTAAGTGCATTAAAAGAAAAAATGTTATACTAAATTATGCATTCTCTTATCATTTATGATGTTAATTGTATTGTATTTATATTGCATTTTGGAAAATGAAAATAATATAATTGTATAATGTAGAATTGTATAATGTTTACATATGAAAAACAACTGAACACAATTCTAATAAAAATAAATATCATGTATTATTAATTATATTATTTTATTATTTTATTATTTTATTATTATATATTATGTTACCTTATTAGCTACCTATTGGTTATCTATTATATGAAGAAGAACTTCAGTATTAGGGCCAGTTTCACCATCTGCTTTAAACTTCGATTAAAGTTAACCGGCCGAATTTGCCCGGTTAAAATATCTGTTATCAGTCGATTAAGCGTAATCGAAGTTTAAAGTAGTTGGTGAAAGCGGCCCTTAGTAAAATACATTAATCAGATTCAAATTATTTATACGTAACTGACTACCTATGACCTATCAATGAATGTCATTTAAGTTGGAGATATTTTATACAATTCTTACTTTTTAGGTAGTATGTTAATACTATAATATTAATAATTTTAATTGTGAGCATCAAGACAGGTATTCTGGTGACCTAGCACCTATGTAATATTGTAATAAATATGAATTTTTTTTTTTAAATTGTAAAGTATACAAATACTTTCTAATAATTTTTCTTTAAATATAACATTGATGATATTACAACGTCTCACCCGACCTGTCTTAATGGGCAATGTTGAAACCTGATTAAGTACAAAATCTGAATAAAAGTCTTAATTTGTATACATATATGTTTAATAACTAATAATTTATAAGATTTATCATATTTTATCCAATGATATGAATGTATTCCCAATAAAACTGTAAAATCAATAATATTTAATATTAAGTGGGTTTTAATTTTAGGTAAAAATATTCAGTTTAAGTAATTGGATAAAAGTTATACATTTTTCAAAAAATTTAAATAAAAATATTGCTTATAATGCTGCAGGCATTTTAAAACTAAATTAATTTCAACATTCCCCACGTTTCCCTGCACCGGATACAAGGTCAAATGAATTATTGATATTATTTGATAGGTACTTATAATAAGGCTGTAAGTCATAGGTTTTTTGAGTCATGGACCCCTTTGAAAAATAAAGAATAAAATATAATCACGGACAAAAAAAAAATATATATTAATTTTATTTTTAATTTTGGATCTTTTCCGTTATATGTATAAAATTAAAATCGTTATTAAGAGTGGATATACGGCAGTTACCCTGTGACCAACTTTAGGTGGTGTTGCATAGCAAGTCGAGGGATATATTTGATTTTTTTTGTCTGAGTGCAACACAGTGAGCGAGTGGCAACGCGAGCATCACTGACGTCCACCCAAAAAAGGGGTGTCCCGTAAAGTAGGAAATGGTAAACGTATAACGAAAAGATCCTATTCATTTTTTAATGATAATATTAAGAGTTAATACAATAATACATTATTAAATCATTATGAAATACGAATAATCACTTTTTTTTCATAGTGCATAATTATTTATGTATACAAGTTTCAATGTAACATATTTTGCTGTTGTTTTGATTGCAATATTGACTTTAAATATGGGAAAATATTGGACAGAGCAACTCAAATGTCGTCCTTAACACGTTAACGGACAGTAACTACTATAGCTGCAGTCATATTAATTTAAGTCGTACCTAATATGAAAATAAAAAAACGTGCTTATATTTTACATATCAAAGGAAATCACATTGTGTTATTTACTTGTACAACTTAAAATATCGCATTCTGTAGGTACTAAAAAATATATACAACACTACCTGTATGTCCTGTACGGTTATAATACGTCTATACCTAATTAAACATTACATGTCTATTACCAAATGATATTTTAATGAGATTAATATAACAGAGATACCAAATGTAATATTATATAATATAAGTAAGTACCAAAATACCAATTAATATAATATTTAAAAATTATATTATTAATGCTCATCATTTAACAACTTACCTATCACCTATTTGTACTAACCTATGCCTGTATTGCTTATACTATAATGTTTTATTTATTTATTTCGTATGGCTGGTATACAAATCAACACAGTTAAGGCCACAATATATATCGAATATAAATCAAAACATGAGTATAAAATAAAAATAAAATAACTACAGTTAAAAATATAAATATAAAATGTAAATAGTTAAATAAATAAGTAATGATAGTAGGGGCTCATGGTCATTGTTTACAGATAAAATCCATAGTCATAAGGCAATGTCTAGTTCTCGAATCCATTCTAATGCTTCATTATTTGCCGCATGAATTCCCTCAATGCGGGGAGATGATGGTAGCCTGCACGTGGCCTCCCCTGCATATACTAGTATCCGTTAACGCTTACAAGCATAAACAATATACTAGTATAACTAATACCATCAACTAGGCGCTGATACCCAGCAATACAAATCAACACTAACAATGCCTAACAAAAATGGTCCTTTTAAGGACCACTTGACGCTAAATATTGGTACTTAGGATATGTCACCTCAATATTGAGGGTATCTCTAAAGCCAAATGCGAGATATTATCAAAAATTATGATCAACAATAAAGTGGATGTCATTGCCCTTCAGGAAACACACACAACTGACGAAACCGATTTGCAAAAACGAGGATACATAGCTGGATACAAATTAATTGGAGCCATCAATCATAAGCAATATGGTATAGCAACATATGTCAAAAATGATATTGATACAGCAAATGTAGTCTACAGAAGCCATTTGAATAACATATACTGTAATTACAGTCTCCGACACTCTCCGTGCACTTATATATCATCTAATATGTATAATATATTTACAGTAGTCAATAGGAATTTAACAAAATCCGGACTTGAATATATTGAGAATTGATATATTATTATAGTGTGCCTACGTGTTAATTGTACTATAAAAATATAAATAAATGTATATTATATTATATTTAAAATATTATTATAGCCTTCCGTTGAAAGCCATTTGTAATGATATCTACATAATTGCGCCAACACAGGTTCATGATTCAATATCATAATAATACTATTAAATATGTTATTACCAAAAACCACAATAAATACCTGTATCCGTGTACCCTGATATTATTCAAAATGTACAAAAATTATTAATAAGTAATAACCATATATATACATGTACAAATGTCACTAATCTTACAATAACATAATTTGATTATAGTATTATACCCATGTACCTACACAAAATAAACAACAACAATTTAATATGGAACAACAAGGTATCAAAGGTCAATACTATAAGTAGAACCCCCATTTTGATATTCAGATCAGTCTGTTCATAAATCATAATAACCAAAACTGCCTCATGCGGTATCACACGCATCGTCTTATTTCGCTACCAAAATTATAAAGCGATTATTAACTTAACGTAGGTACTCATTTCAAATTTTATAATATTATCTTGTTGTGAATTATTAAAATAACTTTCATTTCAAACCAAAAATTTTACTTACATCATTTCAAAAAAACTAACATCGTTAATACTCTCTTTTCAAATTCTATAATTGTTCAAGACAAGCAACATCAACCAGGTAAAAAGTTATAATAATGTATACTCACACAATTTCAATAATAAAATCATCATCAACGACAAGTTAATAAAGACACGCAGACTCAGGTGCATCATAAATCATTATACCCTTCGTTTATAAATCTACTAGCGTAATATTAAGCACTTCACGCGAATATCTGTCATTTACCTAATTAAATTTATCTATGCGTTTTTGGACACTGCACTTGGGGCTGCGTCTATATGAAAAAAGTGGTTCTTAGACCAAAAAGCCTGACAAAACAAAATGGATTTGGTTTGATCGATTTTAATTTTGAAAACCGATTACGATTGATCAATGATCAACAAGATTATTAGGTTTGAATAGAGGTGATTTTTTAATATACTGAATGTTGTTATTGTCACGATGAATAATATAAATCAAAAATATCATATTTTTATTCATCTGTCTAT
>NW_021770013.1:9676-11410 GCF_005508785.2 Acyrthosiphon pisum | reverse complement strand
CCATCAAGCATGTGCTCTAGGGTTAACTAACATTTTGTACATTAAGAACCCTGTTTTACAATCATAATTTAAACCTCGGTTAAGCCTAATCCACTGATTTTACCAGCCGAACTCGGTGGTTTAACCTTAGTTCAACGATTGTAATACGAGCACTAAGAGGGCGCCAGCATATCATTTTTTAAGGAATAATATTTAGGCAATTCACATGACATAAACATTTGGGCTATGTCTATGTGTGAGTAGTAAATTGACATAAGTGTTTGTTTCCAAGAATCGATGTAATACCCCGTCGGGCAACTGCCACTGGATGCAACTCACGCACATGTCAATACTTTGCGATAAGTGAAAATATTTTTGTTTGCGTTATTATAAAAACTGCTAAAAGTGGTAATAAATTAAATATACTTCAAAAATGGTTGAATTTATGAGCTTCTAGATTATGATTTTTAGGAATCACTTTTTTAATTTAAAATCTGATACGCCCTCAATAAATGCAAATGCAAAGCAATTATTAATTCATAGAATTTTTGAAAAAAATCTTAATTTTAAGGTCTTTTAAAATCAAAAATCAACTTCCTATAAAGCTTAGATATTTTGTCAAAGAGTTCGTACATGTATAAAAATTAAAAATTGAACATTGAAGTATGTGTAATTTTCCACCGCTTATTGTTCTAAAACTTAAGAAAAATGTGTTTGCTGCGATCCTCTTAAATTATGTGTGGTGCTCATTGCATGGTGTACATATTTTCATTTTTGACATTATCTACTTAAAATTGCTGTATTTAGGTCAGATAGAAAGATTATAAAGATAATATTATTGATGCTCTAATTGTTAGTACCTTCCATAGTTTTTTAGTTATAGGGAATTATAGTGACTTATTCAATGTACGGTTTACTTATTAGTTATTTTTTTATAAAATAAAATATATTTGTAATTAATTCATATCTTATTAGTTTAAATTTTTGATAATAAAAACACCATGTTTATTACCAGGTTGGAATTTATCTGCAAAATTGGTCGCATGTTATCAATTACATAATTAAAGCTGAATCTACTCCGGACTATGTGGAAGTAATAATAACTTAAATGATTAATATTTTATGATATATCCAATAGTATTAGTAATTTGTATTTGATTTTTTCAGAATCCTGAACTCCTGACCTCATACAGTTCTAAACTTAAATGCATGACAGGCTTAGCTGAACTTGCTGGTCGTAAATACAAATTAGCTGCTCAAAATTTCTTGAAAACCAATCTTGATTATTGGGATTCTTGCGACGTAATGACACCTAATGATATTGCTATTTATGGAGGACTTTGCGCATTAGCTACTTTTAACCGTTCAGAACTTCAAAATAACGTAATTTGCAACAAGTAAGTTTTTCAGTATGTATAAATATTATAGGTTTGTTAATATTATACTTATAATTTATATACATAAATTAATATGGGACACAGAAAATCAAATCAATACTAGAATAAAAAATATATGACACAAACATTATTTAATATCTCATAAAATTAACTTCTTATACATTTTAATTTTTAATACATGTTAGTATTACAATTGTATTGTAGTTAAATTATATGACAAGTTATATCACTGAATTATTAAAGAAACAAATTAGTATGTTAGTACTTAGTACTTTCTTTATTAAAAGGCAAAATACCTATAGCAAATGTATATGATAAATACGTATGTATATGATGTAAATGAGTAAATGCACTGTTT
>NW_021770013.1:0-906 GCF_005508785.2 Acyrthosiphon pisum | reverse complement strand
GTTATTTTAACTAAACTGAATGGTACCTAATTAAATTTGTTTATTATTCAGCGTCGATATACCGACCGGCTGGGTATCCGTGGTTATCTCGTTTGAACGTTTATTTATTTTCAGCCAGCAACTATCTGTTAGGTTTATTATTATATTATTTTTACGAAGATTCACGCTTATAACAAATGTTGCAATATTTTAACTATTACTATAGTATCATAATTATCTGTGATTACTGATTCACTTTGACTGCATTTTTATGCGTTTGTATTATACTACTATATGTTATTACGTTAATATAGGTATAATATTATAATGTTTTATCATTTGCGTTGTACAATAGTTTAGGGTATAATAAGCATATATAAATTATGTTTAAGTTTTTTTATACATCGGTGATTGGAGTGAATATGTCACCAATTGTCAAATTTAATCTCAGGTATTAGTAGGTATTAAAAATGTGTATATACATATATTCATTTAGGAAATAAGTAGGTACCTAGTAGGAAAGACTATTGTCAAACTATCCAATTATTTGTATTTATTGAGCCATAATAATGTCGCCGTAAATCGTAGTTTAAAAATCAGTTTTAAAATTATGGCAGTTAAACATTTATGTAATGTTTTAAAATATTGAGTTAAACAAATATAGGTATACTTTAAAGGTTTAGGAATAGCATACCAAAACTGGGTACTAATTGAAATTTAACATAATTTATTAGGTATCTATTATTATAATATTATAAGACATTATATATTATATTTATATTATAATTTATAGAATTATACATCACCTAAACTTAATGTACAATGAATTAATACTAATTAATATAATAAATAATAATGGACTATATTACTCTATGATTCGGTTATACAGTCGTGATATGGAATGGCACCTCTGTGTAATTTAATAAT
>NW_021770012.1:3450-9618 GCF_005508785.2 Acyrthosiphon pisum | reverse complement strand
TAAATATTATTATGTACTATGACAGTTATCATAAATACATGACAAAACAATTCATCTTGTCATGATAATAATATTATATAATAACAAAAAGTTTTTCTATTTTAAAATGTATAATATATTATTGAATATAATACTCTTAAAGTCGATTGGAAATAACTATAATTATAGTATATATTTCCTTTTTCTTTACAAGAGTTAGGTAGGTGAGGCTGAGCCTCACTTGCCTCACCTGACGAGCCGCCTGATAGTTATTAATATAATAAAATTACTATACACCACTTATAATGGAATTGTTGCAGATTTTGTATAGATTTTGCATAAAAATCATAATCTTATCTAAGTGTTTATTTAAGTGGAAATCTTTTAATAATGTGTATATTTATATTATGAATCATTGCACTCTAACCACCCTCTAACAGCCCATTCCTGAATCCTGACATGCCACAGTATCAACTTAAAAACACAATAAATAATGTTTTATTGATGTCCTTTCTTCAAAAACTTTATTTCATCCCCAGCCACTTCACATGGGTATAATATAATAGTGCTATTTGATCCGTATGGTAGTTAATTATTATTAAATTACAATTTGTTCACGACAATATGTTAACAATAATAGTTGACATCAGGTCCTCTTTATATAAAATCATGTGAAGTATCACTACCACTATAATGCATTGATAAGCATGCACTAGGTTTCTAGGTTATCAAACTAAAATTTCATTAGAAAGGGTACTGTTATGTTACAAAAGTCACATAAGCAATACTGTGTAGACGTGTAGTATAAGTTTATTATAAAACTCGTTGTATAATAAAATTACATTTCAGCTGCAAAAAAAGTTAAATCAAAAAACCTAGAAGTTTATAAAGGTATTTATTTGACATTTATACATGTTATATTCATGAGGATGCATCCCTCCCAGAGGCGGACTTACCATTTTTCCGCTCCTAGGCATTACAACACTAGCGTCCCGTACATTAGCGTGCTCCCACGGGGGGAGGGGGGGAGTAATGTTCCATGAACTAAAACAAAACTATAAAAATTGTATTTAGGTATTTTTATATTTATACATACCAACTAAACAAATAAATATTAATACAATTTTGCATAGGTACATTTATTTTGTACACTTGTACAATAATTAAATCATTTTGCGCCTTGATTTATCTGAGCACTCTAGTTTCTATAATCAATAATCGATTAGCAAATTTCTGAGCAGTATGCAGAATGCACTATTATATATAGTACAGGAGACGGGCGACAGTGCCAGCGTCACGCGTCGTCGCAATATTTATTATTATTAATTACTTTATCAAGACACCTGATTTCCAGAATTTATTAATTCCAGTATTCTAATATTGTGGTGACGGGTGTGGGGTGAGGCGGGTCATTCCACTAAGCACTGTGCGAGCTGTCCCCCACCAAGCTAGTAGAGCGGCTATATACAATGTAGTAATGTACTCGGCGGCCCGAGGCAGTATATTTGATCGCCTTGGCTGGCGTTTTGGGCATGCGCCATTTACAATATTGTACGTGTTTACGCCGCACACCCGTATACCCATGCATTAACATAGGCAACGCCGGCAACTGCCTCGTCGAGTGTCGATGTCGAAGCTCTACAGGTGGCGGCGCGCGCTGGTCGCAGGATTAAACCCAAATGGCAAGGTTATTATAGCGTATAAATTAAAATGTTACTGCGACGTGACTACGTGAGCCATTCTCCAGTTTCATGCAAGTTGTATACGAAAAAAAATTAATATAAAATATAAATTTAGGTAAATAGAATTATAAAATTATGAAAAAGTAAAAAGTAAAAATTAACTAAAAAATTGCGCCCCTAAAAATATTTCGCCCTAGACCAGTGCCTTAGTGGCCTATGGGTAAATTCGCCCCTGATCCCTCCCCAGAACTGTGCTCTAGATCCGTGCCTTTAATGTATACCACTGTCCACTAAATTTTCATATTCTGTGTATTTTAAAATTCTGTAATGATAGAGCAATCCTAATACTGTCCAAACACACTCAGATTTAATATTAAGAAAACTCTGTGAAATTATGACAGTTAAATGGAAACATGTAAATGTTTTACATATAATAGTAATAATTTAAACATTTCAATTGCATTCTAAGATAATACAATATTTTAAAATTCAATGCAAGTAATTTCATAAGCTTGAAAATAAAATGTATGTACTCATTTACTATTGTAAATAATCATTTTAATTTATTTTTTAGAAAAAGAAAGTACGTATTTTTTTGTTTTATTTTTCTAATGAAATTTTTTTTTTTATTGGTCTTGAAATTGCACAATTTCTGCTACAACTACTATGGTTATTAGAATAACATTGTAAACATAAATACATTACATTTATAATGGGCAACAGAGCAAAGAAAAAAAAAAGATACAAGAAAAACAGTTTTGAATTAGTTAATTTGGTATTTTGTACATTGCAAATGTTGGCTAAAGTAGCTTAAGTAATTTAGTTGTTTTAAAGAATTCAGTCGTGTCGGTTTGGTTGTCTGGATTTGGGTGGTGGTAAACTCTCCCGATTGTATGGTAAACTTTCCCGGGTCAATCTATGTTCACCTGAAGAAAATGTGTAAACTCTCCCGGGTAAACTTTATGTTTACCTGAACGAAAAGTGTAAACTCTCCCGGGTCAATATTATGTTTACCTGAAGGAAATGTGTAAACTCTCCCGAGTTGTTTTAAATGTTATTGTTACTCTATAAATTAACTTAACTGCAGAGATTGTGAATGTCATTTAAAATTTTTATTATCAATTGAATTACTGTTAACCTGTATTTTCTATTTAAATATTAATTATTTATACCTTAAGTTTTTTGAAATCAGTATGTTCCAATTACCATAAAAAGTAGTATTTTACTATAATATATTATAGCTCACAACAACAATGATTTTTATTATTAACAGCATTATTTTAGTGTTACCAACTCTGTTATACGAATAATGTCCCATGCTCCTCTACCTTAGTAGTACTGAAGTAGACCCGGGAGAGTTTACATGTTCCCGTCAGGTAGCATTGGACTAAACCCGGGAGAGTTTACATGTCATTAAAATCGGGAGAGTTTACTATTGCCCATGGATTTGGGCTAGGCTTGCTCCAATTTGGTGACTTATATTGAGATACTCTTTTTGTTTTATAAAGGTACATTCTACATTCTTCAAAAATATGTGTTTGATTGTGATTTTGGTGCCGCATGATTGGCATATTGGTGGGTTACCTTTATTCATTAAATATTCATGAGTCAATTTTGTATGGCCCGATTTAGTTTTTTTTTTAAATTTGTGGTTCTAATATTAATGTTTCTTCTCCATCTTTTGACTTGGTTTAATTTGTTGTTTTGGGTGTTCCATATATTTTGCCACAGTAAGCTAGTGTCTTGTTGTATTTGTTTTCTTATATCAGAGTATGATAACATGTTGATATACTGTGAGTCCGGTGAGCTGATAGCTAGTTTTGCTTGATTATCTGCCCTTTCGTTACCGATTATTCCTATGTGTCCAGGTATCCAAATTATGATTATATTGTTGTTCTTTTGGTTTGCTTTTTCTAGTCTATTTTGAATATGAATTGCTATATCACTAGGATTGAATTTATTTTTTACACTAATTAGTGTGCTTATCGAATGGTAGAATTGTTTTTTATTATGACTATTCTTACTCCTTCGTCACTTTAGAAGACATCTGTACATAGTTCTTGAAATTCATTTTGGTTTTCAAGAGTATTTTTTAGAAGGTTTTTGTATATGGAGGTGTGTTTTCCTTGGGTAGAGTATTCAATTCTGTGTTTATTTTGTATATGCTTGTCCATGGAGGACTAATTATTATTTCTTTTTTTATTATTTGTGGACTCTTGGTGTAGTTTTGATTTTTTTGTAGTTCAAGAGTTATGTCGTTAGTTGATGCTGGGTTATTTGTTAATCTGGTTAGTCTCGCAGCGTATAAGAGTGTCAACTCTGTTCTTTTTAGCTCTGGTGTTGGTTCTCCCGCTATATTATAGATACTTTTAATTGGGCTGCTTTTGAAGGCCCCATATAGCCATTCAAATCCTTGTGTTGTGATTCGGGTCTATATATTTTATTAATGTGTTATTGGCTGTGTTATAAAGAAATGAACAGTAATATAGTTTTGCATGGATTGTTGACTTAAATATTTTTATCAATGTTCCTGTTTCACTTCCCCAATTGTGTGTGGTAATAGTTTTATTAATCCAAGTGCTTTGTTTGTAGATATTTTCAAGGATTTCATGCGCTGTGTTCATGCGTTCATGCGCCATATGAGCCTAGAATTGAATATGTATCCCAATATTTTCATGCATTTTTTGTTGGGTATATTTTTATTAACCATTTTAATATTTAGTTCCCCTACATTTGATTTCCTAGTAAAGGTTATGAGTTTGATTGTAGGTAATATTGTACTTTTTTGATATTTTTACTTCTACAGGAGAAGTTAGCATCATCTGCAAATATGTTGGCTTTTATCGGAAATTTACAGTGTTTATCAATTTTGTTAATTGCCACTAAAAATAGTGTAACTGAAAGTGCGGATCCTAGTGGTACACCATTTTCCTGTGTGAAGGTATCAGAGAGTTGGTTTGATGTCTTAACTTGGAATGTTCTATTTTTTAGGAAGTTCGTTATACAATTTATAGCATGTTACCATTACATATGACTTTTTTAGTTTTTATAGAATGTAATGTCTCCAGGTGACGTCATATGCCTTTGATATGTCTATACTGAGTAAACCTAAGATTTGTTTATTTTGAAGAGCTTGCTGAGCTTCTTCTTTTATTGCGGTGTGGTTGTCATATGTGGAACGATTTTTTTCTTAAGCCACTTTGAAACGGCGTTACTGCGTTAGGTATTAATGAAGTTTTATTTATTTATCTATAGAATATAATTTTCTATAGTTGTGTAATAGTTTACAGATTAATATATTTTGAATTATCTTAACAAGACAAGTTTCTACAATTGAAATAAATTACAAACATTGACCATTTGAATGAATACAACGACAGTTTAAAATTAACAAAAGAAATAAAGAAATACAACACTGGTAAGTTACTCTGCTGTAAAAAAGTACGTCATTGAGTAGATAAAAGAAAGGATGACTGATGAGTGATGACTAATATGATATTACGAGTATAACCAGGTGCTGTAAATTCGTTGTAATGAAGTTACGTCAAACGATTGTTATAATATTTAAACACAGTTTTTGGTCGGAAACGTGTTTATTGGTATCAAAAATACAAAAATACACTGATCCCGTGAAACAATCGTCGCTGGCTCATGTACAACTGTCACTACTATGATCTGATCGAGTTTAACAATAAGTTACAGGGCGGGTCTCATCCGTACCAGTACATACAAAATAGTATCACACTATCACCTCATTAAATATCATAGCTAGAAAACATATTATTATTATTATTATTATTTATTTATTACGGGCAGTGAGCCCAATATGATTTACAAAAATATATATATTTAACCTTTTTTTTTTTTTTTTTTTTTTTTTCCTCAGTTTATAACCGACGACGTCGCGGGAATTGCTTTCGCATAACCGCCGCGGCGCCGCCATCGTTTATTGACAAACAACACACCGGCCGATGGCCAAAATGATGGTTAGGCGGGACAAATCCCTCCTAACCCCCTCACGATGGTCATTACGTTTTTTTTTTTTTTTACAAATATACATTTTATTTTATGTTCGGGGATTCGTGTTGGCAGGCCAACCGGAGTCCGCCGCCCTGTTTAACTCGTTCTTACCTCCTTTTCACGAGCCGACCGTAGTCCGCCGCTCTGGAGTCACGTACTCGGATGTCCTCCGCTTCCGGGTATGGTCTAAATCCCTCCCGTGGTGTCACAAGTGGGGGATGAAAAACGTGGTCGGTGACACCTCCGACGTTTCGCTGTTGCGACTCGAGGGTGAAACTGACCGTTCTTCATCGTGGTCCCTTGTGGCTCAGGCTGGAGCTTGCCGCGCTCTTCGCATGTTTGTTGCTGCTCTGTGGTAGTCCTGGTCTTCTCGTTCGTCGTCTTCCTTTGTCGACATGATTGATTCAATCATGGCGATCAGCTCGTTTCGATTTGTCCTTGATTGAAGCAGCAAACGTTGTCTGGCGATGGTTTCTTCCGGCAGGTC
>NW_021770012.1:0-3400 GCF_005508785.2 Acyrthosiphon pisum | reverse complement strand
CACTTGGGTCTGTCACTTGTACGTCCTTCCTGACTTGGTCTTCCCATCTTAGTCGAGGTCGTCCCAAGGGTCTCTTTCCTTGGGGAGTCCCACATTGAACCATTCGAATTAGAGTTCCTTCCTTTCTCCATGCATGTCCTGCCCATTGGAGTCTCTTTTTTTTAATTTCTCTAATTATATCAGACATTTGGTACAACTGTTTGAGCTCCTCGTTTTTTCGAATTCTCCATTCCCCTGTGGTCTCATCTATACACGGTCCGAAGATTCGTCTTAATATTTTTCTTTTGAATATCAGTAGTCTGTTTTGATCCGATTTCCGTAATGTCCATACTTCACAACCATACATTACCACTGGACGGATGAGGGTGCGATACAGTTGTATCTTGAGGTTCATCGATATCGTCCTCGCCTTTAACAAATTACTTAGACCGTAGTAACACTTATTACCGGATTGAAGTCTTGCTCTTATTTCATTAAGTTCATCGTTTTTTTGTGTCATTGTCGATCCTAGATATTTGAACTCCTGCACTCTCTGAAACTTGTACTGCCCGACTTCTAAAAATGGGTGATCATGATCTAGTATTTACCGTGGCTCAATGTACATCATATATATTATATACGATATACTGCCATATAGTAATGGTTGCTTATAAACATCTTTTTTTTAGAATTTGATCACAACACAAATATTTTACATACCTTTTTTTTTTTTTTTTTTTTTTTTCAGTTTGGAACCGACGGCGCCGCGGGAATTGCTTGCGCATTACTTCCGCGACGCCGCCGTCGTTTATTATACATTAAATGACATACAATTTATGAATAATAATTTTGACACCTATGTTCTTTGTCCTCTAAGGGCGCACATTTAAATTAATTTTACATGTTAAGAAAAATTACATGTTGGCTGAAGGCCTGCCGTCTGCGTTTGTAAGAATCTCGACCCGGCTTTCGCTGCCCGCGAGTCTTGTCTTCTCGTTCTGTTGTTTTCTGGGCCCGGCTTGATAGCCAGCCGGCCTCTACCTCGTACCTCGCGTCTTCTCCTTCGGATCTTGTGGAATGCGCGTCTCGCCGTTGATGGTTTCATAGTTTTCCTTCTGCCCGTTGTCCTTGTGTCGTCGTTCTGGGAGCTCTCTTAGGTCGTACTTAGCTATTTTATTTTATGTTCGGTGATTCGTGTTGGCTGGCCGACCGGAGTCCGCCGCCCTGTTTGACTCGTTCTTAGCTCCTTTTCACGAGCCGACCGTAGTCCGCCGCTCTGGAGTCACGTACTCGGATGTCCTCCGCTTCCGGTATGGTCTAGATCCCTCCCGTGGTGTCACAAGTGGGGGATGAAGAACGTGGTCGGTGACACCTCCGACGTTTCGCTGTTGCGACTCGAGGGTGAGACTGACAGTTCTTCATCGTGGTCCCTAGTGGCTCAGGCTGGAGCTTGCCGCGCTCTTCGCATGTTTGTTGCTGCTCTGTGGTAGGCCTGGTCTTCTCGTTCGTCGTCTTCCTTTGTCGACATGATTGATTCAATCATGGCGATCAGCTCGTTTCGATTTTTTCTTGATTGGAGCAGCAAACGTTGTCTGGCGATGGTTTCTTCCGGCAGGTCAACCAGCGAGGGTCCGCACAGGATTTCCTGGACGTCAGCTGCATTTGGGGGTCTTCTGAGTATCTCGGTCATGCGAGCACGGTCATCGAGCCATCTCGGACATGCGAACACCGTGTGTTCAACCGTGTCGTCTGGGTCCATGCAATAGTAGCAATAGCTGTCGACGGCCCGATCCTTATCGTGCAGATAGCTCCTGAAGCACCCGTGCCCAGACAGAACCTGAGTCAGGTGATACGTCAGACTTAGAGGTGGCTTGGACAGCCAGCGACCCACGTCAGGGAGAAGTCTGTGTGTCCATCTGGCGTTTGGCGAACGGTCCCATCTTGCCTGCCACGCTGTGATGCTGATGGCTCTTTCCTGTCTCTTTATGCCACTTTTGGGCGTAATCTCATCCTGATCGTCGAGGCGCCGGCGCATCCTGGCCCTCTCGTTGGCTACGATATCGGCTGGAACCATGGACGCGAGCAGAGAAGACCCGTCAGCAGAGACGGTGCGGTATGCTCGTATGGTGCGGATCGCGACGGTTCGCTGAGCCCTCGCCATCTCATTTCGGTTCTTCGCCGTTTTAGTGCCTTGGGTGGCCCAGGTTGAAGCAGCGTACAGCATTTTGCTGTTGGTGACTGTTCCCAAGAGAGCTCTCTTGCACTGCGACGGTCCTCCGACGTTAGGCATCAGTCTCGCTATGGCGAGCGCTGATTTGGATGCCTTCGACGACGCCTGTTGGATGTGCTTGGTGAATAATAGACGAGTGTCAAGCTCAACGCCGAGGTATCGCATGGACTGTTTGACCGGGATCGCATGACCTTCGACGATGAGCTCAGGGTCGTTGAACACATTTTTTCTGGTGAGAACTATTGCTTCGGTTTTGGCCGGAGCTAGTTGGAGGCCATTAATGTTCATCCACTCGGCCACCGCCTCGAGGACGGGGTTCATGAGCGTCGAGGCAGACTCACCGTTCCGCGAGATGCCGAGGACGCAAACGTCGTCCGCGAACGCCACTAGTTGTACGCCCTGAGGCATTTTCAACTCAAGAAGCTCGTCGTAGAAGATGTTCCACAGTGCTGGTCCGAGGACCGAGCCCTGGGGAACGCCGCACGTGGTGCTTCGCCGGAGGAGCGTCTGGCCTACCAGTATGGACCGGTCTTGGAGATAGGACCTGATTAGCCGAATGAGGTACGAAGGGACCTTTTTTTCGCGGAGTGCGGCGTCTATCCTTCTCCATGGCGCAGTGTTGAAGGCGTTCCTGACGTCTAAAGAAACGGCCACGCACAGGTCCCGATTTCGTACGGCCCCCTGGGCCGCGCCGTGAGCCGTCTCCAGTAGTCGCTTGATCGCGTCCTCTGTTGACCGGCCGCGTCGAAAGCCGTACTGGTTTGGCGATCGGAGATCTGTTCTATCGAGGTGCTCGTTGAGCCTCGTTAGAATGAGCCGCTCTAGTAACTTGCCTGTCGAGTCGAGCATGCACAGTGGCCTGTAGCTGGAAGGTTCGGATACCGGTTTTCCGGGACCTTTGTGTAGGAGCACGAGTCTGGACTCCTTCCATCGTGATGGGAATGTACTGTTTACCAAGCAGCTGTTGAAAACATTGAGGAGCGTATGTGGCCTGAGGAGGGCGACTTTCGCCAGAACCTCGTTCGGAATGCCATCAGGTCCGGTTGCCTTACCGGGTGGGAGCCTCTTGGAAGCGTCGCGCAGTTCGGTCGTCGTGAATTCCGGTGCTGGCAGTTCTTCGTCGGCGTCTAGGAGAGGTTCGTGCGACCAGTCCGTCGCCGGTGGGTTGGGGAACAGGTGATCTGCGATCTC
>NW_021770011.1:60464-60636 GCF_005508785.2 Acyrthosiphon pisum | reverse complement strand
AATTAGACTGACCCCGTGTTATTAAGAAATATAATCACTACAACTAGAAAATAATACTTACAAATGAAAATGTACGTAATGCGGCGAGGCGATACTTTGGATGTTTTACTAAAAAGAATACACTTATCCATGGTGATTTTATATTAAAATGTATGAATAAAACTCTGTACGA
>NW_021770011.1:58559-60364 GCF_005508785.2 Acyrthosiphon pisum | reverse complement strand
CCATTTTTCTCTCTCTTTGAACAATTAGCAACACGCAAATGAGAGTAATGTAGATGCAGTTTTGTAACGTTAGTCTAATATATTAGATTGTCATGACATAATGTAATTATCAAACTTAATGTTCTGATCAATTTTTATCAATCTATATATATAAAAATGAATGTATGTCAGTGTGTCTGTGTGTCCATGTTACCATGGTTACCAAGGTTGCCATGGTTACTAAGGTTACCAAGATTTCATGGCTATTAAGGTTACCATGGTTACCAAGGTTGCCATGGTTACTAAGGTTACCAAGATTTCATGGCTATTAAGGTTACCATGATCCATGGTTACTATGGTTACCAAGGTTACCATGAGTGTTGTTTATAATTATAGGTCTTTAATGGGCAACGAATTGCACAGGATCAGATATAGTACGGGTGTGTCCATATACCCATGGCAATCAATTATATAATATTTTGAAACTTATGGACCTTTTTGTTTTTAAATAGTTACCGTGGGTTTCAAAGCTATAATAATAATAATTATTGGTTGCCAATGGTTTAAAATGTTTGTTATTTATTATAGTGCCCAACGATTCATATTTATAACCGAATTCAATTGCAACTATTATAAGAATTTCTACTATTATTAGTTAATTTATTATGCCCAACAACAAACGATCGATAAATAGTCCCGCAGTTCTAGCACGCAAGAAGCGGGAAACACGAGCCGCGGAAACAGACGAGCAAAGAGAAGCCAGGTTGAGGACCAACCGAGAACGTCAGTCCCTGGCCCGCTTATCCGAGCCAGACGAGCAAAGAGAAGCCAGGTTGAGTACCGACCGAGAACGGCGGTCCCGGGCCCGCTCATCCGGGACAGACGAGCAAAGAGAAACCAGAGTGAGGACAAACCGTGAATGTCAGTCACGGGTCCGCTCATCTGAGACAGACGATTGGGGATCATGCGAGGAATGGGTGCTCGATCCAGACGAACCACCGAATTGAATCTTTGTGCACTACACAATGATGCCGATATTAATTACAGCACACACCCAAGCGTGGCCATCGGAATAATGGATCCCTCTCGGAATAATAATCCCTTTTTGATTATGTTAATTAACGTTTAGAGATTAATACATATGGAGTAGGTATTTTTAATGGGCGACGAGGTGCACGGGATCAGCTAGTTATTAATATACAATTGAACATTTATTGCATTTTTAACTGCAAAATAATTTGCAAGTTGTTTATGAATTTTGTCGAAATGATTACATTAAATACTCATGAAAAATGTTGTATATATATCTCTTATGTCTGTGAGCAGATATTATAGAAACTATAACAGGATCCCCTGTATAACATTTTCAAATTCTTCGATACATTTTCTTGACAATAATTTTAAAACAAAACTAATCTAAAATATTAAAAGGTTTTAACCTCATAACTAGCTCAAAAAGTGTGAAACTGTTTTAATAATTGTATGGTGTATAAAAAAGGCTAATAAGAACATTCATATATCTATACTTAGGTATTTTTTTTTATAAAACGAAATCAAAAAAAAAAAAATCATTTTTCATTTATTAACGATTTGTTTTGCCCAATGTATGTGAAAAAAAATTGGAACAGTAAAGCTTCACCTGTTTAACGCATCCAACGAGATGTACTTTCCCTTCAGAAAAGATACAAATGTCCAAACTTTTTAAGGTTTTCTTTTCAATTTAAATATGTTGAGGCCCGCTGAGATATTGAATTTGGATTCTTGCTCATCAAAATAGTATAACCTAAAAATTAAAGCATTGTTAAAAATATGTCATTGTACCGTAA
>NW_021770011.1:46119-58459 GCF_005508785.2 Acyrthosiphon pisum | reverse complement strand
TCATATATCTATACTTAGGTATTTTTTTTTATAAAACGAAATCAAAAAAAAAAAAATCATTTTTCATTTATTAACGATTTGTTTTGCCCAATGTATGTGAAAAAAAATTGGAACAGTAAAGCTTCACCTGTTTAACGCATCCAACGAGATGTACTTTCCCTTCAGAAAAGATACAAATGTCCAAACTTTTTAAGGTTTTCTTTTCAATTTAAATATGTTGAGGCCCGCTGAGATATTGAATTTGGATTCTTGCTCATCAAAATAGTATAACCTAAAAATTAAAGCATTGTTAAAAATATGTCATTGTACCGTAAGTCTTCTCTCTTTGAACTATAAGCAACACACAAATGTGAGTAATGTAGATGCAGTTTTGTAAAGTTAGTCTTAATATATAAGAGTGATAAGATTATTTTATTATCAAACTTAATGTTCTGATCAATTTTTAATATACAATTGAACATTTATTGCATTTTTAACTGCAAAATAATTTGCAAGTTGTTGATGAATTTTGTCGAAATGATTACATTAAATACTCATGAAAAATGTTGTATATATATCTCTTATGCCTGTGAGCAGATATTATAGAAACTATAACAGGATCCCCTGTATTACATTTTCAAATTCTTCGATACATTTTCTTGACAATAATTTTAAAACAAAACTAATCTAAAATATTTAAAGGTTTTAACCTCATAACTAGCTCAAAAAGTGTGAAACTGTTTTAATAATTGTACGGTGTATAAAAAAGGCTAATAAGAACATTCATTTATCTATCCCTAGGTATTTTATTTATAAAACAAAATCAAAAATATAAAAATTTTTCATTAATTTAATTTTTGTTCTTCCCAAAGTATGTGAAAACAACTGGGAACATTCAAGGTTTACCTGTTTAACGTTTCCAACTAAATGCACTTTCCTTTCAGAAAAGATACCAATGTCCAAACTATTAAAGTGATTCTTTGCATTTTAAATATGTTGAGGCCCTTCGAATTATTAAATTTGGGTTCTTGATCAGCAAAATTGTATACCTAAAAATTAAATCTTTGGTTAAAATATGTCATTGTACCATTTTTCTTCTCTCTTCGAACAATTAGCAACACGCAAATGAGAGTAATGTAGATGCAGTTTTGTAACGTTAGTCTTAATATATTAGATTGTCATGACATAATGTAATTATCAAACTTAATGTTCTGATCAATTTTTATCAATTATTAATATACAATTGAACATTTATTGCATTTTTAACTGCAAAATAATTTGCAAGTTGTTTATGAATTTTGTCGAAATGATTACATTAAATACTCATGAAAAATGTTCTATATATATCTCTTATGTCTGTCAGCAGATATTATAGAAACTATAACAGGATCCCCTGTATTACATTTTCAAATTCTTAGATACATTTTCTTGACAATAATTTTAAAACAATACTCATCATAAATATTAAAAGGTCTTAACCCCATAACTAGCTCAAAAAGTGTGAAACTGTTTTAAAAATTGTAAGGTGTATAGACAATGCTAATAAGAACATTCATATATCTATACCTAGGCATTTTTTATTATAAAAAAAAATCAAAAAATATAATCATTTTTCATTAATTAACTTTTTGTTTTGCAAATGTATGTGAAAACAACTGGGAACATTCAAGCTTTACCTGTTGAACGCATCCAACTAGATGCACTTTCCTTTCAGAAAAGATACCAATGTCCAAACTATTTAAGTGATTCTTTGCAATTTAAATATGTTGAGGCCCTTCGAATTATTAAATTTGGGTTCTTGATCAGCAAAATTGTATACCTAAAAATTAAATCTTTGGTTAAAATATGTCATTGTACCATAAGTCTTCTCTCTTTGAACTATGAGCAACACGCAAATGTGAGTAATGTAGATGCAGTTTTGTAAAGTTAGTCTTAATATATAAGTGTGATAAGATTATTTTATTATCAAACTTAATGTTTTGATCAATTTTTATCAATTTTTAATATACAATTGAACATTTATTGCATTTTTAACTGCAAAATAATTTGCAAGTTGTTGATGAATTTTGTCGAAATCATTACATTAAATACTCATGAAAAATGTTGTATATATATCTCTTATGTCTGTGAGCAGATATTATAGAAACTATAACAGGATCCCCTGTATAACATTTTCAAATTCTTAGATACATTTTCTTGACAATAATTTTAAAACAATACTCATCATAAATATTAAAAGGTCTTAACCCCATAACTAGCTCAAAAAGTGTGAAACTGTTTTAAAAATTGTAAGGTGTATAGACAATGCTAATAAGAACATTCATATATCTATACCTAGGTATTTTTTATTATAAAAAAAAATCAAAAAATATAATCATTTTTCATTAATTAACTTTTTGTTTTGCAAATGTATGTGAAAACAACTGGGAACATTCAAGCTTTACCTGTTTAACGCATCCAACGAGATGTACTTTCCCTTCAGAAAAGATACAAATGTCCAAACTTTTTAAGGTTTTCTTTTCAATTTAAATATGTTGAGGCCCGCTGAGATATTGAATTTGGATTCTTGCTCATCAAAATTGTATAACCTAAAAATTAAAGCATTGTTTAAAATATGTCATTGTACCATAAGTCTTCTCTCTTTGAACTATGAGCAACACGCAAATGTGAGAATTGTAGATGCAGTTTTGTAAAGTTAGTCTTAATATATAAGAGTGATAAGATTATTTTATTATCAAACTTAATGTTCTGATCAATTTTTAATATACAATTGAACATTTATTGCATTTTTAACTGCAAAATAATTTGCAAGTTGTTGATGAATTTTGTCGAAATGATTACATTAAATACTCATGAAAAATGTTGTATATATATCTCTTATGCCTGTGAGCAGATATTATAGAAACTATAACAGGATCCCCTGTATTACATTTTCAAATTCTTCGATACATTTTCTTGACAATAATTTTAAAACAAAACTAATCTAAAATATTTAAAGGTTTTAACCTCATAACTAGCTCAAAAAGTGTGAAACTGTTTTAATAATTGTACGGCGTATAAAAAAGGCTAATAAGAACATTCATTTATCTATCCCTAGGTATTTTATTTATAAAACAAAATCAAAAATATAAAAATTTTTCATTAATTTAATTTTTGTTCTTCCCAAAGTATGTGAAAACAACTGGGAACATTCAAGGTTTACCTGTTTAACGTTTCCAACTAAATGCACTTTCCTTTCAGAAAAGATACCAATGTCCAAACTATTTAAGTGATTCTTTGCAATTTAAATATGTTGAGGCCCTTCGAATTATTAAATTTGGGTTCTTGATCAGCAAAATTGTATACCTAAAAATTAAATCTTTGGTTAAAATATGTCATTGTACCATTTTTCTTCTCTCTTTGAACAATTAGCAACACGCAAATGAGAGTAATGTAGATGCAGTTTTGTAACGTTAGTCTTAATATATTAGATTGTCATGGCATAATGTAATTATCAAACTTAATGTTCTGATCAATTTTTATCAATTATTAATATACAATTGAACATTTATTGCATTTTTAACTGCAAAATAATTTGCAAGTTGTTTATGAATTTTGTCGAAATGATTACATTAAATACTCATGAAAAATGTTGTATATATATCTCTTATGTCTGTGAGCAGATATTATAGAAACTATAACAGGATCCCCTGTATAACATTTTCAAATTCTTAGATACATTTTCTTGACAATAATTTTAAAACAATACTCATCATAAATATTAAAAGGTCTTAACCCCATAACTAGCTCAAAAAGTGTGAAACTGTTTTAAAAATTGTAAGGTGTATAGACAATGCTAATAAGAACATTCATATATCTATACCTAGGTATTTTTTATTATAAAAAAAAATCAAAAAATATAATCATTTTTCATTAATTAACTTTTTGTTTTGCAAATGTATGTGAAAACAACTGGGAACATTCAAGCTTCACCTGTTTAACGCATCCAACTAGATGTACTTTCCCTTCAGAAAAGATACCAATGTCGTAACTTTTTAAGTTTTTCCTTGCAATTTAAATATGTTGAGGCTCGCTGAGATATTGAATTTGGATTCTTGCTCATCAAAATTGTATAACCTAAAAATTAAAGCATTGTTAAAAATATGTCATTGTACCATAAGTCTTCTCTCTTTGAACTATAAGCAACACGCAAATGTGAGTAATGTAGATGCAGTTTTGTAAAGTTAGTCTTAATATATAGGTGTGATAAGATTATTTTATTATCAAACTTAATGTTTTGATCAATTTTTATCAATTTTTAATATACAATTGAACATTTATTGCATTTTTAACTGCAAAATAATTTGCAAGTTGTTGATGAATTTTGTCGAAATCATTACATTAAATACTCACGAAAAATGTTGTATATATATCTCTTATGTCTGTGAGCAGATATTATAGAAACTATAACAGGATCCCCTGTATAACATTTTCAAATTCTTAGATACATTTTCTTGACAATAATTTTAAAACAATACTCATCATAAATATTAAAAGGTCTTAACCCCATAACTAGCTCAAAAAGTGTGAAACTGTTTTAAAAATTGTAAGGTGTATAGACAATGCTAATAAGAACATTCATATATCTATACCTAGGTATTTTTTATTATAAAAAAAAATCAAAAAATATAATCATTTTTCATTAATTAACTTTTTGTTTTGCAAATGTATGTGAAAACAACTGGGAACATTCAAGCTTCACCTGTCTAACGCATCCAACTAGATGTACTTTCCCTTCAGAAAAGATACCAATGTCGTAACTTTTTAAGTTTTTCCTTGCAATTTAAATATGTTGAGGCTCGCTGAGATATTGAATTTGGATTCTTGCTCATCAAAATTGTATAACCTAAAAATTAAAGCATTGTTAAAAATATGTCATTGTACCATAAGTCTTCTCTCTTTGAACTATAAGCAACACACAAATGTGAGTAATGTAGATGCAGTTTTGTAATGTTAGTCTTAATATATAAGTGTGATAAGATTATTTTATTATCAAACTTAATGTTTTGATCAATTTTTATCAATTTTTAATATACAATTGAACATTTATTGCATTTTTAACTGCAAAATAATTTGCAAGTTGTTGATGAATTTTGTCGAAATGATTACATTAAATACTCATGAAAAATGTTGTATATATATCTCTTATGTCTGTGAGCAGATATTATAGAAACTATAACAGGATCCCCTGTATAACATTTTCAAATTCTTAGATACATTTTCTTGACAATAATTTTAAAACAAAACTAATCTAAAATATTAAAAGGTTTTAACCTCATAACTAGCTCAAAAAGTGTGAAACTGTTTTAATAATTGTACGGTGTATAAAAAAGGCTAATAAGAACATTCATTTATCTATCCCTAGGTATTTTATTTATAAAACAAAATCAAAAATATAAAAATTTTTCATTAATTTAATTTTTGTTCTTCCCAAAGTATGTGAAAACAACTGGGAACATTCAAGGTTTACCTGTTTAACGTTTCCAACTAAATGCACTTTCCTTTCAGAAAAGATACCAATGTCCAAACTATTTAAGTGATTCTTTGCAATTTAAATATGTTGAGGCCCTTCGAATTATTAAATTTGGGTTCTTGATCAGCAAAATTGTATACCTAAAAATTAAATCTTTGGTTAAAATATGTCATTGTACCATAAGTCTTCTCTCTTTGAACTATGAGCAACACGCAAATGTGAGTAATGTAGATGCAGTTTTGTAAAGTTAGTCTTAATATATAAGTGTGATAAGATTATTTTATTATCAAACTTAATGTTTTGATCAATTTTTATCAATTTTTAATATACAATTGAACATTTATTGCATTTTTAACTGCAAAATAATTTGCAAGTTGTTGATGAATTTTGTCGAAATCATTACATTAAATACTCATGAAAAATGTTGTATATATATCTCTTATGTCTGTGAGCAGATATTATAGAAACTATAACAGGATCCCCTGTATAACATTTTCAAATTCTTAGATACATTTTCTTGACAATAATTTTAAAACAATACTCATCATAAATATTAAAAGGTCTTAACCCCATAACTAGCTCAAAAAGTGTGAAACTGTTTTAAAAATTGTAAGGTGTATAGACAATGCTAATAAGAACATTCATATATCTATACCTAGGTATTTTTTATTATAAAAAAAAATCAAAAAATATAATCATTTTTCATTAATTAACTTTTTGTTTTGCAAACGTATGTGAAAACAACTGGGAACATTCAAGCTTTACCTGTTTAACGCATCCTACGAGATGTACTTTCCCTTCAGAAAAGATACAAATGTCCAAACTTTTTAAGGTTTTCTTTTCAATTTAAATATGTTGAGGCCCGCTGAGATATTGAATTTGGATTCTTGCTCATCAAAATTGTATAACCTAAAAATTAAAGCATTGTTTAAAATATGTCATTGTACCATAAGTCTTCTCTCTTTGAACTATGAGCAACACGCAAATGTGAGAATTGTAGATGCAGTTTTGTAAAGTTAGTCTTAATATATAAGAGTGATAAGATTATTTTATTATCAAACTTAATGTTCTGATCAATTTTTAATATACAATTGAACATTTATTGCATTTTTAACTGCAAAATAATTTGCAAGTTGTTGATGAATTTTGTCGAAATGATTACATTAAATACTCATGAAAAATGTTGTATATATATCTCTTATGCCTGTGAGCAGATATTATAGAAACTATAACAGGATCCCCTGTATTACATTTTCAAATTCTTCGATACATTTTCTTGACAATAATTTTAAAACAAAACTAATCTAAAATATTTAAAGGTTTTAACCTCATAACTAGCTCAAAAAGTGTGAAACTGTTTTAATAATTGTACGGTGTATAAAAAAGGCTAATAAGAACATTCATTTATCTATCCCTAGGTATTTTATTTATAAAACAAAATCAAAAATATAAAAATTTTTCATTAATTTAATTTTTGTTCTTCCCAAAGTATGTGAAAACAACTGGGAACATTCAAGGTTTACCTGTTTAACGTTTCCAACTAAATGCACTTTCCTTTCAGAAAAGATACCAATGTCCAAACTATTTAAGTGATTCTTTGCAATTTAAATATGTTGAGGCCCTTCCTTCGAATTATTAAATTTGGGTTCTTGATCAGCAAAATTGTATAACCTAAAAATTAAATCTTTGGTTAAAATATGTCATTGTACCATTTTTCTTCTCTCTTTGAACAATTAGCAACACGCAAATGTGAGAATTGTAGATGCAGTTTTGTAAAGTTAGTCTTAATGTATAAGAGTGATAAGATTATTTTATTATCAAACTTAATGTTCTGATCAATTTTTAATATACAATTGAACATTTATTGCATTTTTAACTGCAAAATAATTTGCAAGTTGTTGATGAATTTTGTCGAAATGATTACATTAAATACTCATGAAAAATGTTGTATATATATCTCTTATGCCTGTGAGCAGATATTATAGAAACTATAACAGGATCCCCTGTATTACATTTTCAAATTCTTCGATACATTTTCTTGACAATAATTTTAAAACAAAACTAATCTAAAATATTTAAAGGTTTTAACCTCATAACTAGCTCAAAAAGTGTGAAACTGTTTTAATAATTGTACGGCGTATAAAAAAGGCTAATAAGAACATTCATTTATCTATCCCTAGGTATTTTATTTATAAAACAAAATCAAAAATATAAAAATTTTTCATTAATTTAATTTTTGTTCTTCCCAAAGTATGTGAAAACAACTGGGAACATTCAAGGTTTACCTGTTTAACGTTTCCAACTAAATGCACTTTCCTTTCAGAAAAGATACCAATGTCCAAACTATTTAAGTGATTCTTTGCAATTTAAATATGTTGAGGCCCTTCGAATTATTAAATTTGGGTTCTTGATCAGCAAAATTGTATACCTAAAAATTAAATCTTTGGTTAAAATATGTCATTGTACCATTTTTCTTCTCTCTTTGAACAATTAGCAACACGCAAATGAGAGTAATGTAGATGCAGTTTTGTAACGTTAGTCTTAATATATTAGATTGTCATGACATAATGTAATTATCAAACTTAATGTTCTGATCAATTTTTATCAATCTATATATATAAAAATGAATGTATGTCAGTGTGTCTGTGTGTCCATGTTACCATGGTTACCAAGGTTGCCATGGTTACTAAGGTTACCAAGATTTCATGGCTATTAAGGTTACCATGGTTACCAAGGTTGCCATGGTTACTAAGGTTACCAAGATTTCATGGCTATTAAGGTTACCATGATCCATGGTTACTATGGTTACCAAGGTTACCATGAGTGTTGTTTATAATTATAGGTCTTTAATGGGCAACGAATTGCACAGGATCAGATATAGTACGGGTGTGTCCATATACCCATGGCAATCAATTATATAATATTTTGAAACTTATGGACCTTTTTGTTTTTAAATAGTTACCGTGGGTTTCAAAGCTATAATAATAATAATTATTGGTTGCCAATGGTTTAAAATGTTTGTTATTTATTATAGTGCCCAACGATTCATATTTATAACCGAATTCAATTGCAACTATTATAAGAATTTCTACTATTATTAGTTAATTTATTATGCCCAACAACAAACGATCGATAAATAGTCCCGCAGTTCTAGCACGCAAGAAGCGGGAAACACGAGCCGCGGAAACAGACGAGCAAAGAGAAGCCAGGTTGAGGACCAACCGAGAACGTCAGTCCCTGGCCCGCTTATCCGAGCCAGACGAGCAAAGAGAAGCCAGGTTGAGTACCGACCGAGAACGGCGGTCCCGGGCCCGCTCATCCGGGACAGACGAGCAAAGAGAAACCAGAGTGAGGACAAACCGTGAATGTCAGTCACGGGTCCGCTCATCTGAGACAGACGATTGGGGATCATGCGAGGAATGGGTGCTCGATCCAGACGAACCACCGAATTGAATCTTTGTGCACTACACAATGATGCCGATATTAATTACAGCACACACCCAAGCGTGGCCATCGGAATAATGGATCCCTCTCGGAATAATAATCCCTTTTTGATTATGTTAATTAACGTTTAGAGATTAATACATATGGAGTAGGTATTTTTAATGGGCGACGAGGTGCACGGGATCAGCTAGTTATTAATATACAATTGAACATTTATTGCATTTTTAACTGCAAAATAATTTGCAAGTTGTTTATGAATTTTGTCGAAATGATTACATTAAATACTCATGAAAAATGTTGTATATATATCTCTTATGTCTGTGAGCAGATATTATAGAAACTATAACAGGATCCCCTGTATAACATTTTCAAATTCTTCGATAAATTTTCTTGACAATAATTTTAAAACAATACTAATCATAAATATTAAAAGGTCTTAACCCCATAACTAGCTCAAAAAGTGTGAAACTGTTTTAAAAATTGTAAGGTGTATAGACAATGCTAATAAGAACATTCATATATCTATACCTAGGTATTTTTTATTATAAAAAAAAATCAAAAAATATAATCATTTTTCATTAATTAACTTTTTGTTTTGCAAATGTATGTGAAAACAACTGGGAACATTCAAGCTTCACCTGTTTAACGCATCCAACTAGATGTACTTTCCCTTCAGAAAAGATACCAATGTCGTAACTTTTTAAGTTTTTCCTTGCAATTTAAATATGTTGAGGCTCGCTGAGATATTGAATTTGGATTCTTGCTCATCAAAATTGTATAACCTAAAAATTAAAGCATTGTTAAAAATATGTCATTGTACCATAAGTCTTCTCTCTTTGAACTATGAGCAACACGCAAATGTGAGTAATGTAGATGCAGTTTTGTAAAGTTAGTCTTAATATATAAGTGTGATAAGATTATTTTATTATCAAACTTAATGTTTTGATCAATTTTTATCAATTTTTAATATACAATTGAACATTTATTGCATTTTTAACTGCAAAATAATTTGCAAGTTGTTGATGAATTTTGTCGAAATGATTACATTAAATACTCATGAAAAATGTTGTATATATATCTCTTATGTCTGTGAGCAGATATTATAGAAACTATAACAGGATCCCCTGTATTACATTTTCAAATTCTTCGATACATTTTCTTGACAATAATTTTAAAACAAAACTAATCTAAAATATTAAAAGGTTTTAACCTCATAACTAGCTCAAAAAGTGTGAAACTGTTTTAATAATTGTACGGTGTATAAAAAAGGCTAATAAGAACATTCATTTATCTATCCCTAGGTATTTTATTTATAAAACAAAATCAAAAATATAAAAATTTTTCATTAATTTAATTTTTGTTCTTCCCAAAGTATGTGAAAACAACTGGGAACATTCAAGGTTTACCTGTTTAACGTTTCCAACTAAATGCACTTTCCTTTCAGAAAAGATACCAATGTCCAAACTATTTAAGTGATTCTTTGCAATTTAAATATGTTGAGGCCCTTCGAATTATTAAATTTGGGTTCTTGATCAGCAAAATTGTATACCTAAAAATTAAATCTTTGGTTAAAATATGTCATTGTACCATAAGTCTTCTCTCTTTGAACTATGAGCAACACGCAAATGTGAGTAATGTAGATGCAGTTTTGTAAAGTTAGTCTTAATATATAAGTGTGATAAGATTATTTTATTATCAAACTTAATGTTTTGATCAATTTTTATCAATTTTTAATATACAATTGAACATTTCTTGCATTTTTAACTGCAAAATAATTTGCAAGTTGTTGATGAATTTTGTCGAAATCATTACATTAAATACTCATGAAAAATGTTGTATATATATCTCTTATGTCTGTGAGCAGATATTATAGAAACTATAACAGGATCCCCTGTATAACATTTTCAAATTCTTAGATACATTTTCTTGACAATAATTTTAAAACAATACTCATCATAAATATTAAAAGGTCTTAACCCCATAACTAGCTCAAAAAGTGTGAAACTGTTTTAAAAATTGTAAGGTGTATAGACAATGCTAATAAGAACATTCATATATCTATACCTAGGTATTTTTTATTATAAAAAAAAATCAAAAAATATAATCATTTTTCATTAATTAACTTTTTGTTTTGTAAATGTATGTGAAAACAACTGGGAACATTCAAGCTTTACCTGTTTAACGCATCCAACGAGATGTACTTTCCCTTCAGAAAAGATACAAATGTCCAAACTTTTTAAGGTTTTCTTTTCAATTTAAATATGTTGAGGCCCGCTGAGATATTGAATTTGGATTCTTGCTCATCAAAATTGTATAACCTAAAAATTAAAGCATTGTTAAAAATATGTCATTGTACCATAAGTCTTCTCTCTTTGAACTATGAGCAACACGCAAATGTGAGTAATTTAGATGCAGTTTTGTAAAGTTAGTCTTAATATATAAGTGTGATAAGATTATTTTATTATCAAACTTAATGTTTTGATCAATTTTTATCAATTTTTAATATACAATTGAACATTTATTGCATTTTTAACTGCAAAATAATTTGCAAGTTGTTGATGAATTTTGTCGAAATCATTACATTAAATACTCACGAAAAATGTTGTATATATATCTCTTATGTCTGTGAGCAGATATTATAGAAACTATAACAGGATCCCCTGTATAACATTTTCAAATTCTTAGATACATTTTCTTGACAATAATTTTAAAACAAAACTAATCTAAAATATTAAAAGGTTTTAACCTCATAACTAGCTCAAAAAGTGTGAAACTGTTTTAATAATTGTACGGTGTATAAAAAAGGCTAATAAGAACATTCATTTATCTATCCCTAGGTATTTTATTTATAAAACAAAATCAAAAATATAAAAATTTTTCATTAATTTAATTTTTGTTCTTCCCAAAGTATGTGAAAACAACTGGGAACATTCAAGGTTTACCTGTTTAACGTTTCCAACTAAATGCACTTTCCTTTCAGAAAAGATACCAATGTCCAAACTATTTAAGTGATTCTTTGCAATTTAAATATGTTGAGGCCCTTCGAATTATTAAATTTGGGTTCTTGATCAGCAAAATTGTATACCTAAAAATTAAATCTTTGGTTAAAATATGTCATTGTACCATTTTTCTTCTCTCTTTGAACAATTAGCAACACGCAAATGAGAGTAATGTAGATGCAGTTTTGTAACGTTAGTCTTAATATATTAGATTGTCATGACATAATGTAATTATCAAACTTAATGTTCTGATCAATTTTTATCAATTATTAATATACAATTGAACATTTATTGCATTTTTAACTGCAAAATAATTTGCAAGTTGTTTATGAATTTTGTCGAAATGATTACATTAAATACTCATGAAAAATGTTGTATATATATCTCTTATGTCTGTCAGCAGATA
>NW_021770011.1:9688-44854 GCF_005508785.2 Acyrthosiphon pisum | reverse complement strand
ATGCACTTTCACTTAAGAAAAGATACCAATGTCCAAACTTTTTAAGTTTTTCTTTTCAATTAAATATGTTGAGGACCGCTGAGATATTGAATTTGGATTCTTGCTCAGCAAAATTGTATAACCTAAAAATTAAAATGTTGTTAAAAATATGTCATTGTACCATAAGTCTTCTCTCTTTGAACTATGGGCAACACGCAAATGTGAGTAATGTAGATGCAGTTTTGTAACGTTAGTCTTAATATATTAGAATGTCATGACATAATGTAATTATCAAACTTAATGTTCTGATCAATTTTTATCAATTATTAATATACAATTGAACATTTATTGCATTTTTAACTGCAAAATAATTTGCAAGTTGTTGATGAATTTTGTCGAAATGATAACATTAAATATTTATGAAAAATGTTGTATATATATCTCTTATGTCTGTGAGCAGATATTATAGAAACTATAACAGGATCCCCTGTATTACATTTTCAAATTCTTAGATACATTTTCTTGACAATAATTTTAAAACAAAACTAATCGTAAATATTAAAAGGTTTTAAGCCCATAACTAGCTCAAAAAGTGTGAAACTGTTTTAAAAATTGTACGGTGTATAGACAATGCTAATAAGAACATTCATATATCTATACCTACATGTTTTTTTTATAAAAAAAATCAAAAAATATAATCATTTTTCATTAATTAACTTTTTGTTTTGCAAATGTATGTGAAAACAACTGAGAACATTCAAGCTTTACCTGTTAAACGCATCCAACTAGATGCACTTTCCCTTCAGAAGATATTTGGGATTCTTGCTCAGCAAATTGTATACCTAAAATTAAAATGTTGTTAAAATATGTCATTGTACCATTTTTCTCTCTCTCGAACAATTAGCAACACGCAAATGAGAGTAATGTAGATGCAGTTTTGTAACGTTAGTCTTAATATATTAGATGTCATGACATAATGTAATTATCAAACTTAATGTTCTGATCAATTTTTATCAATTATTAATATACAATTGAACATTTATTGCATTTTTAACTGCAAAATAATTTGCAAGTTGTTTATGAATTTTGTCGAAATGATTACATTAAATACTCATGAAAAATGTTCTATATATATCTCTTATGTCTGTCAGCAGATATTATAGAAACTATAACAGGATCCCCTGTATTACATTTTCAAATTCTTAGATACATTTTCTTGACAATAATTTTAAAACAATACTCATCATAAATATTAAAAGGTCTTAACCCCATAACTAGCTCAAAAAGTGTGAAACTGTTTTAAAAATTGTAAGGTGTATAGACAATGCTAATAAGAACATTCATATATCTATACCTAGGCATTTTTTATTATAAAAAAAAATCAAAAAATATAATCATTTTTCATTAATTAACTTTTTGTTTTGCAAATGTATGTGAAAACAACTGGGAACATTCAAGCTTTACCTGTTGAACGCATCCAACTAAATGCACATTCCTTTCAGAAAAGATACCAATGTCCAAACTTTTTAAGTTTTTCTTTTCAATTTAAATATGTTGAGGCCCGCTGAGATATTGAATTTGGATTCTTGCTCAGCAAAATTGTATAACCTAAAAATTAAAATGTTGTTAAAAATATGTCATTGTACCATAAGTCTTCTCTCTTTGAACTATGAGCAACACGCAAATGTGAGTAATGTAGATGCAGTTTTGTAAAGTTAGTCTTAATATATAAGTGTGATAAAATTATTTTATTATCAAACTTAATGTTCTGATCAATTTTTATCAATTTTTAATATACAATTGAACATTTATTGCATTATTAACTGCAAAATAATTAGCAAATTGTTGATGAATTTTGTCGAAATGTGAACTTTAAAAGCTCATGAAAATGGTGGCTATATATCTCTTATGTCTGTGAGCAGATATTATAGAAACTATAACAGGATCCCCTGTATTACATTTTCAAATTCTTAGATACATTTTCTTGACAATAATTTTAAAACAAAACTAATCTAAAATATTAAAAGGTTTTATCCCCATAACTAGCTCAAAAAGTGTGAAATTGTATTAATAATTGTACGGTGTAAAAACAAGGCTAATGAGAACATTCATATATCTATACCTACGTGTTTTTTTTATAAAAAAAAATCAAAAAATATAATCATTTTTCATTAATTAACTTTTTGTTTTGCCCAATGTATGTGAAAAACAACTGGGAACATTCAAGTTTTACCTGTTTAACGCATCCAACTAAATGCACTTTCCCTTAAGAAAAGATACCAATGTCCAAACTATTTAAGTTATTCTTTTCAATTAAATATGTTGAGGACCGCTGAGATATTGAATTTGGATTCTTGCTCAGCAAAATTGTATAACCTAAAAATTAAAATGTTAAAAATATGTCATTGTACCATAAGTCTTCTTTCTTAGAACTATGAGCAACATGCAAATGTGAGTAATGTAGATGCAGTTTTGTAACCTTAGTCTTAATATATAAGACTGATATGACAATATTTTATAACGAAACTTAATGTTATGATCAATTTTTATAAATTATTACTATTTCAACATTCATTACATTTTTAACTGCAAAATAAGTAGCAAATTGTTGATGAATTTTCTCGAAATGTGAACTTAAAAATCTCATGAAAAATGGTGCCTGTGTATCCCTTATGTTTGTGAGCAGATATTATAGAAAGTATAACAGGACGCCCGTATGACATTTTCAAATTCTTTGACACATTTTCTTGACAATAATATTAAAGACAAAACTTATCGAAAATATTAAAAGGTTTTATCCCCATAACTAGCTCAAAAAGTGTGAAATTCTTTTAAAAATTGTACGGTGTATAGACAATGCTAATAAGAACATTCATTTATCTATCCCTAGGTATTCTATTTATAAAACAAAATCAAAAATATAATCATTTTTCATTAATTAACTTTTTGTTTTGCCCAATGTATGTGAAAAACAACTGGGAACATTCAAGTTTTACCTGTTTAACGCATCCAACTAAATGCACTTTCCGTTAAGAAAAAGATACCAATGTCCAAACTATTTAAGTTATTCTTTTCAATTAAATATGTTGAGGACCGCTGAGATATTGAATTTGGATTCTTGCTCAGCAAAATTGTATAACCTAAAAATTAAAATGTTAAAAATATGTCATTGTACCATAAGTCTTCTTTCTTAGAACTATGAGCAACATGCAAATGTGAGTAATGTAGATGCAGTTTCGTAACGTTAGTCTTAATATATTAGAGTGATATGACATAATGTTATAATCAAACTTAAAGGCAAAAAAAATATCATTTATGTATTTTATATTGAAAACAAGTCTTGGATTTTATAAGTTTGTAACATATATATATATATATATTTATTTATTGATTTATTATGACTAATCGGGCCGAGCCCTTTCCATAGACAAATATATGTCCATGCACACAATTAGATATAATACTATGTGCCCGTAAACAGGTGGGTATGTTAGTTAATAGTACAGTAAAATAGATTTGTAATAAAAACCCATCAATAATATTCTCACCTTTAAGTTTCATAATTCTCTCCAATATTGTATGGCTTCATCTGAGTCAGTAGAATTATCTCCAAGAAAGTCAACGTCTGAAAATTTGTCAATACATTGGCTCCACTTCCCAGTTCGGTGGATGTGGGGTACATCATAAATTTCAGTATTGAAAACCATAATAAGTATAATCCACTGTATGAACTAAACAAACGATAAACTATTAAGTGACTTTTGGTCTTGACAAACGTTTAAAATTGGATACTCGAGTGATATACTTACATAAGTGTGTGTAAATAGACATTATTGAGTATCTAAGGCTTCTATGGTTGAGTTAAAATCATGGCCTCCAATCCTTTATTCATCTGTTCATTTACATGTAGCCCATCATTGGAAAAACAAAATTTTCTGAAAATGTCAAGTTGTAAAAAATATATAAATACCAAATTTATGAATTAGGTATGTTAAATGATTTTACCTCTTAGATGCGATTTTCTAATCGTGCACATAGTAGTACCAATGTTGCCGTAAATTAATAAAATTTATTTTACTTCTCTATCCCAGACAAGTGGTTTGGTTTATGTTTTGAGAACATATTGTTTACAATCACTAGTAGTTGTGAAATGATTACCACAGATACTATGACTGATAGAAATTGGGATAGTCATTTAATTCGAAGATTTTTAGTAATTATTTCCTTCTATTTCATTGATTTTTTGGAAATCTATATTTGTGAAGAAATTAGCAAATTGGACTGACTCCGTATTATTAAGAAATATAATCACTACAACTAGAAAATAATACTTACAAATGAAAATGTACGTAATGTGGCGAGGTGATACTTTGGATGTTTTACTAAAAAGAATACACTTATCCATGGTGATTTTATACTAAAATGTATGAATAAAACTCTGTACGACTGTTCTGTAGTCTGTATTTTTTGTTCAAATTTCAAATAATCGCGATTCGCGAGTGATTGAAATTTTAAGTGGGCAAACGAAAAAATAATAATATTATGTTGTTATTTATTTGATAACAATTATTACCTACTATTTCGTGGTACATAGTGATAAGACAGAATCGCGGGCGTTAAATTTTTGAAATTCCTCGAACGATGCAGCTCCACGATTTAGGACGTAACACGGGCATTCCATTGTTTCCGTCTAATATAGAAAATTTACGATGAGCAGATCACATTTAGCATCGTTAGTTTAAAAATTAGAGTGAATCGAACTATATTGAAACTATTAGAAAATTTACGTTCGGCGTAATACATTTTTATTATTTGGTGGTGTGTAAGACGATAAGTAGTCGAAATAATGCTTCGCTTTTCATCTTTTCCGGCGGCAAAGTGAATCTAGGAGGTGCATAGGGGATGTCGAAATGAACAGTACCTACCTATAGTCTCCAAAAGGGCCTGGATAAACAAAAAAAAATTTAGGAAGACGTGAACCTTTACGTAAAATCGGTTTTGGTTTTGGTTTTTCGTGTAAGTGCGTGTTAGGTACCTACTCTACAATAAATTACTGTAGATACATGCAATTTTCACTGATTGTTTATATTAGAATTTAAAACCATAACACTTACAACATTTTTAGATACGTGTCGAGGTATTCATATGCATATGCAATTTTCGACTATTTTAGGTTTTTCATAATTTATGTCGATAAAAGAATATCTTAAATAAGTCAATAAAATGAATAAAGTCGGTTAATTTTCGTATTATGCGGCCTAAAAGATTTACAGTTGAAATCGTTAGTGTCTTGAAACAAATTCTGCGGTCACTATTAGCATAATATCATACCATCAACCACAATAAATATGTAACATACGAATCCGCCCTCTAATCATATTAAAATAGATAGAGTTGATAAACACAGAAAAAATTAAGTTAAACAGTTGAAGTTAATTAGTTCTAAGTCTATAGACATAAAAAAACAAAATTTTTAATTGTTTTATATGGCTACAGTTAAATTTTATATTATATTATGATTTATTTTCGTCTTACATAGTATGTACAAATAACTGTTGCAGGTATAACAATAATTTACACCACGTTACTAGGTACATTAGTCATATACTTCTAAACTTTAAAATACATATAAAATATGATATGACAAAATATGAAAAGCATGATGGTATCGTTCATAATGATTTTAAATAGGCACATACTTTTCTTATTTATTATAAAATTAAAAAATAAAGTTTTCGTAACTTAGTCATTGACAAAATAATTTTGTAATGCTGTTCATTAGTTTATAGATCTATGATCTCCGTCTATCAGGAGGCGCCGAATTAATTTTTTTTAGGTGTGGCAATGAACATTAATGTATACCCACCCACCTATATCTACAAGGTATGAGACCTAAACCGTGGGGGGCAGAGCTCCCCCCCCTAGTCACTACCGATTTTCAACTAAAAAATATTATTTTCATAAGCAAAATATATTATTTACTGAATTTTTGCGTTATTTAATATTTCAATATATAGAAAAGTACTATAATTTTTAATTAGCATAGAAATGAATTGTATGATCATCAGAAAAGGATATTGACAAAGAAACTGATTTATATTTTATATTTTTACTTAGATCGCATTATGCAGACATGGAGTACTAATAGAAACCATTTACATAAATTACTATTAATAACATAAATAACATCATAACTAACTATTTACATAAATACAATAATATGTTCATTACCCATAAATCTATAAATAGTTTTCAATTATTAATTACAATATTTCATAATATTATAATATTATAATAGTCGATTTCATATTGACATATTATATTTCTTGTTTTGTTTGAATAAATCAAAGAAAGTACATTATTCTTGTATTACAAAAATATAATATAATTTCCGATAACACCAATAGTTTAATAATAATTAATAGCGATACTGGGTACCGTGTACCTATTTGTTTTCACTCGACACTCAGTAATTATAGCCTGCGTAGAATACCGTGAACAAGCAGCTGTAACCGCTGTTGTAGATTTAGAAATGAATTAGGTATAATATTGATAATTTATTACCAATAAAATAGCCATCTGCTTTTTCTCATGAAATAACACGATGACACGGTACACTCTACGACACTCTATGAATAGACCAGTTTGAGTTATTTGTAATATTATGTCCATTGCTCCATCTTATCTTAGTTATAAAATTGTACAATTTATTATAGGTAGGTACTTACAAACTACCAATGCTAGGGGGTACACACCGCCTAAAATAGTTGTGGCAGCCACCACACCAAACATATGTAGGTTCGGCGCCACTACAATCTAATAATATCAACATTCGGCGTTGCAATTCTACGAATATTTTGTCGACAAATCAGTCTGTGGCCGTACTTTATAGTGCCAAGTGCGCATACCGCTGCAGCTGTGTCGCTTTTACTTGTATGTATAAATCGTTGTCATTTTTTTAAAAATATTATCCTATTTATTTTGTGTATATGAGTACGAAAAGAAAACTGTTAAGTGGTGATCAATACAAAAAAAAATTGTCCAATTAAAAAGCGAAAAGCTGCAAAATGTTTTAACTAAAACACCGAAATCCACTGGTTTTTTTTTAAAAATCCAACTTCTTTTTCCGGTAGTATTGTAGTAGTAATAGTAACAGTATATGTATATTATTATGACGAAAACAGATTAGTGACAGTGAAACAACAGCTTCTACTTCTGGTAGTAATATTAAGTAGTAACACTATGGATATTAATATGAAAAAAAGGTGGGTAAGTGGATGTCTCTGCTGTACAGTAGGCTACAAGTAGGTCATTGTATAATGGATCGTATTAAATTTGAATTCAATGATATAATATCACTGTATAAGAAAAACGATTCTGAGCGGAAACGGTATGTCAGTCTAGGTATAAGACATATTATATACTTATCTATGGTATTAAAAAAAATATTGACCTATAATATAAATTATTATTATTATTAATTATTAATAGGTACCTACCTATAATAAATTCCAAATTAATCATATCACAATATCCATTAGGTACTTATAACGCGTTATACATCAACAACAAACCGTGATACTATCATAGATATATAATAGTATAATTTAAAGTTTAGAAGTTTCAAGTACCCACAAATAATATAAAACAATCACAACAAAATAACTAAAATAGTTATAGGTTTTTTAATATGTAATTTCGTCCAAATTTGAATTTAAAATGACTATAAAAATAAACTGTGCATCTATATTTTTTAGATTTTTTGGTAACAGAATTAACTACTTACATAGAATATTGTTATAAATTCTCAAGCCTTAGATATAAAAATTGAACATTTTATAAATTTTTAACTAGGTACAAAATAATTATTCAATTTTAAATTTGGTAAATTTTGTCAAAATTCGATCTTCAAATGCTTATAAAAAAAATTGTGCCTATGTATTTTTAATATTTTTCAACTGCTATTGTAACAATATATCAGGAGCCTTGTATTAATTTTTACACTTTTTGGCCTAACAGATAAAACTTAATTGATATTTATAGAAAAAAAAAACTAAAAAAATTGAAAACTGACAATGTCCGTAAACAGCTCAAAAAGAGTCAAATTCTTTTAAAAAAAATTTTATCGTATATAGAAAATGCTAATATAAATATTCATTGAAATTCTCAAGTATCTACAGTCATTCCTTTTTTTATTACAACAAAATAAGAAAATCGTTACAAGAGAAATCGAGTGAATATCAAATGTTGTAAATATATCAATTTCAAACGCTCATAAACATTTAATTTGACTTGCTTGTAGACATTTTTTTTTAGATAAAGGTAGATTATCCTATAAGGAATCTTGTATTACATTTGAAATCTTTACGAAATTATATAAATTTTTCATGAGTTTCTAACTCAAAATAATTTGCAAATTTTCGTCATTTTTACATACCTATTTTGATAATTTTTGAACTTAAGATGCTTATAAAAAAGGAACTGTGACTGGATTTTTAATTTTTTTTATCTGCCTTTGAAACAATATAATAAGAACTTTCTATTAAATTTTCAAGATTTTTTAACCAAAAAATTAAATTTTATTGATATTTATAGAAAAAAAAAAACTAAATAAAATGGAAACTGAAAATGTCCGAAAAGAGTTCAAAATAAGTCAAAATATTTGGAAGATGTTATGGTGTATAGAAAATGCTAATATAAACATTCAGTCAAAATTTTATGAACCTACGGTCATTTGTTGTAGAGTTGCACCAAAAACCAAAATCGATTTTCTCGAAAACACATTTTGCGTAAAAATTCCCGTTTTTCATTAATTTTTATGTTGTTATTCCCGGCGTTTATGAAAACTATTGGGAATTTTAAATTTTGACCTCCCCAATGCACCAACAATATTCACTTTCCCATCGAACAAGATACTGATGTTGAAAATCGAAGCATTATTTCGACTACTTATCGTGTACACAGACACAAAAAATAAAAATAAAAAAAAACACACATTATTGTAAAATCAATACATTCATCGTTCCACTCAGAATCTAAAATAGTATAATATCTATTAACTATAGACTTATAATAGAAAAGAACGGTAGGTTCTGGTAACTTTAACTTTAATGTTATGATAATATTAATTATTATAGAAGTGGTAATTGTTAAAATTTGGCAAGTTATGTGTGTGTTTGTTTCTGTGGTTTCATTACCTTAGTGGTGTTAATTTCGACTTTAATTACCAAAATAAAAAATAAATTGTCGGCAGAATTTAGTTCTGCAAAATTTATGGGAAATTCCAAAGAAAAATGTTCAAAATTTAAAATCGTTTAAATAAAATTAAAAACCGAACGATTAAATAACGACGACGATGACGATAACTGTTCCCGTCACAATCATAATTTATTGACGACCACCGATCAAATAATTATAGTCACAACATATTCTATAGGTATGTATTTTATTTTTATATTACATGATTTGCATACAACTTAAATTTTATTACTTTTCTATATTCATATCATGAAGTAATATTAAACTTTTTATTGTATTGGCTGAACAATTATATTGTTATACCTACTATACTTATATTCTTAATTTATAGTTGGTACTTAAAATATATTCCATACAATTGTTTTGGGTCCCTTGAATAATAAAGACCAATGGCATTAAAAAAAAAAAAAAATTAAAATATTAGAATATTACATGGCAAATATAAATATTCAAATTTTTGAGCATAGCCAGAGAACTTTTTTTTGTATAATAACTCTATAGATAGTAAAATTTATTATTTTATTGGCCAGCAGAAAATTTTTTTGGCCTTCTTATTGTTGTTAGCATATTCCTTTCAAAAAGTTGAAATGATGCCCTTGGGCCAAAGGGGATATTTTGTTTATTTAAATATCTGTACTTCAGTATAAATTATATGTATTGTTTAAAATGAATACGTAGAATAAATTGACAGTAGGTAATATAAATAATAGCAATAATGTAATACGCCGGACAGTGTGCACTGTCCATTAACTATGACGCTACCTACCTACTAAAATTGAACTCACGAGCCCTGGTTAAGATAATATATGTTATTGATACAAAAATTAACTGAAATTATATTTTTAAAATTGTAATTATTGTAAGTTTTTATATTTAATAACTTAATGATACACATAATATTACAATAGCAATAATTAACATTAAATATTTTATCGAAACAGTAATTTTAATAGTGGTATCAAAAAAACAATTAACAAATAAAATAGTATGGATGTTTTTTCCAATAAATAACCAATAAACATCTTTAAAACTATGACATTAGTTACTATTGCGAATACTTTGTAGAAATTTGACATTTCATTAATTATTGCATTTTGTCATTTACAACCATGAACTAAGATAGGTAATATAATAATTTATCTTAGTTCATGTTTACAACTAACAGGTGTACTTATTTGTGTTATAACTTCCAACACATTAAAACGAGTAGATAACTGTCTTACATTATTTTTTTCATATACTAAAAAGTCTAATTGAAAATATAGGTAATCGAAAAGCTCTTCATTAAGATGGATGCATATAGGTAGACGTACCTATACAAGGTTAGCACCGGTCTCATTTACTTAAGTAAGAACTATTACTGTTGTTCAGTTATCTCTATAGTCTATATAGGTAGGTACTGTTGTTATATTGAATATATTAAGTGCATTTATTAATTACAACATCATGGCTAATATTCTATTTTTCACTTCCATAATGCTTCTAAGTTTTTACTTAACGGAACAAACAAAATCCTCACACGATAACATGATTGCCAATTCAGACATAAAAACTAATACATTGAAGGTAAGTAAATATCATGTAATATTTTAAATTATTCGTATAGACATACAATACATTAACACCTGTGATAAATACTAATTAGGTATTATTGGTATACGACACTGCTGGACTTAGACTTAAATTCTAGAGACATGTGCCGTAAATACGGAATGTTATGACAGCATTGCAATATCGCTTTGTTGCATATAATTTTTTTTAAATTGTAATAAATTATACCCCGTCATAGCCCGTGACTTACGAGTATTAATGTAATTTATATTTTATTTTTATTTTAGTTACGTGATTACAGAAGACGTTAAAAAAATAGTTATTAATAAATAAGTATAATTATACAAAATACAGTTCCTACATATAAACACTAATCTGCAAGGCTGGGCATTAAGGAGTTAAAAAGTTAATTTAATTTTAACATTTTAACTTAACTTTTGGCATTTCATTAACTTAACTGTTAACTTACTAAATTTCTTTTTTAATTAACGTGAAATTAACGAATTATTTTTTCATTTTAAGAATTAAGTTAAGTTAATTTATTTTGTTTATAATATTATTATATTTCACTATTTCTGTCTATTTCATTTTCACGTTGAAAAATATTTACAGTGATGTCATTTGAATCTAACTTATATGGAAATACTGTATAAAGTATAAACAATATAGTCTATAATTTAGTTTTAAGTTGGAAAAAAATTAAGTACACTAGCGTTTTATAAACAAGTTAACTTTTTTTTAACTTAATAAAAAGTTATTAAAAAGTGTGTATTAACTTTTAACTTTTTGTTATTGGTGCATATTAACTTGACTTAACTGAGTTATAAAGAAATCATTAACTTGCCCAGCCTTGCTAATTTGTAGGTAGTTAGTCAATGATTTATTTACAAATGAATTTATTATTACATGTCCGAAACGAACGTATGGAAATATAGTACAAACCATTTTGTTTTTTACAAATATATATTAGGTACCTAGGTATAAAATAAATATTTATGTTTCAGAAAAATGTATTATATGAATAGGTAGCAAAAATACCGACCTTGAATAATACAATTTTCTTTTATATATAACTATACAAGTACGCTATAATGTATCTTGAGTACCTACCTGGATAAGCATCGGTTCAGCATTGAGCTTTTTACGTCCTGTTTGGTATTCAATATCCACGTTTGGGCACTCGATATTTCCTTAAAAAAGTACAAAGGTTGGACATAAAAATAAAAAAGGTGGGCAAGTGGATGACGCTCTGATGTATCTATAGTAGGTTACCAGCGGATCACTGTAATGGATGGTGTTAAATTTGAATTCAATGATATAATAATACCATTGTATAATAAAAACGATTCTGAGCGTTATTCTCAACTATAAAAAGTTGAAAATGACAATGTTCGTAAACAGCTCAAAAAGAGTCAAAATATTTTAAAATTTTTATGGTGTATAGAAAACGAAAATATAAACATTCAGTGAAATTACCATGTATCTACATTTATTCGTTTTTGAATTACAACAAAATAAGAAAATCGCCATATGAGAAATCGAGTGAATATCCAATGTTGTAATAATATGAACTTCAAACGCTCATAAAAATTTAATTTAACTTGCTTGTAGACATTTTTTTTTTCGATAAAGATAGACGAACTTGTAAAGAGTCTTGTATTACATTTTCAAATCTTAGATTCAAATTAAAAAATTTTTATGAGTTTCTAACTCAATATAGTTTGTACATTTTCGTGAATTTTACGTAATTTGTCAATATTTGAACTTTAAATGCTTATAAAAAAAATAATAAAAGTAACTATATTATTAAACTCATAACACTATTATATTAATATAATATACTTAAATATTAATATCGTATAGAATAAACTAAGATCGGTGGACCGTCGCTGGTTCGAACTTCGGTCACGGCCCACGGGCGGCCCTTCTCTTCGGGCAGTCACGGTGTCTGAATAGAGTGGCCACCGTCCCCCACCGGGCCATGGCAGATAGGTACCTACTGGTGCCCACTTGAAAATTCTGCCAAAACACAAAATAACGTGTTACATACGTGTTGTATAAATTTCTTTTCTTTGATGATATTAAACTTATAACAGTATTATAATAATATGTACTGAAATCTTAATATTGTATAAAAAAAACTTAAGATCAATCCTATAATTAAATTTCAATATATTTAGATTATACAATTATAAAAAAAAAATCAAAACAAATTGAAAACAGCTCAAAAAGAGAGAAATATTTTCAAAATTGTGCGATGTATAGAAAATGCTAATATAAACGAATCGCTTATTACAGAAACCACATAAATAAAAGAAATTGAAAAACAACTTTTATTTTATTTTCTTGTATTCTATTAGTAGACACATCGATTTGTGCAGAAACCCCATATGTGAGTCTATTATTTATGCGGCTAATCACGTCTTTGGAATTATTTGTTTAGACTAGAAACCTTACAAGTGACATCGCATAGGGGATTTCTGCACTAAAATAATTATTTTTCGATTTCTGTACATAAGGGGTTTCTGTTTATGTTTAACATTCAGTGAAATTCAATGTTTTTGAATTACAACAAAATAAGAAAATCGCCATATGAGAAATCGAGTGAGTATCCAATCTTGTAAAAATATAAACTTCAAACGCTCATAAAAATTTAATTTGATTTGCTTGTAGACTTTTTTTTTTTTGATATGAAAATTTGTGCATCTCGAGACGGTAGCGTTCTGGTTTGAAGCCGCTCACGGGTGCCAGCACTCGAGTAATCGGCTGACAAGCCCCATACTAGCATTGCATTGTTTTGAGCCAGCAGGCGATATACATTTTATTATACTATTTTTTGGTGAGCAGACTGAATATATTTTGTTACATTGTTTTGTGCCTACAGCTAGGCCACATATTTTTATATTATTTAGTTTTTTTAAGCCAACAGGCTATATATTATTTAATGTTATTTTTTTATCATAATTTAGCTGGCAGGCTATATTTTTATATATACATATCACTTATCAGTAAGTATCATAAATGGTTAGCAATAAAAAGCAATCAAAACTGATTTAAGAATCTGTCTTTATTATAATTAAATTTCTTTTTATAATTATTATATAATATAAATTAAACACGCATTCAATCTGATATGGAGAAGACGTCATTTGCGTTAACACTTCCTTTCATAAATTCTTAATTTTTACGTATTGTGAGTATTTGATAAAAAAAATAGCTTAGATAAATATATTAGTAGGTTAGGCTATATGACGTATGTATTATTAAAAAAACAGAAAACGTGTTTTTAAATACCTAATTGTTTTCTTGATTAAGTAGGTAGGTACATACAAGGACCCATATTTGCATTAACTTAATAAATATATATGATATTACAATATGTACCTACTTTAAGATAAATAGGTAGGGGAACGTGGGGCAAAATGGGGTCATGGGGCAAAATGGGGACATGGTTAAATTTTAAGGAAATAATGAAAATGTCAGTTTTTAAAACAGCTATTTAGAATGGTTCCCCGATCGAGAAAACGTGGTTAAAGTTTAATTATTTAATTTGCATTATTATACGAGTTATTGATAAAAACATGAAAAATTTGATACCGTGATAACAGTGATATAAAAACAACATTTTTTATTTTGAATTTTTTTTTTGGATTGAAGTTGAATTTTTTTCACTTTAATAATTATTTAAATAGTTTACAGACATGAAAATAGTATTTTTATAAAAATTGTACTTTATGGTCATCAGAAAGTCTGCCAAAATAATCGAAAAAGTAAGTATGTTGTAGGGGCAAAATGAGGTTTACGTGTTTGGAGCAAAATGGGGACATCCCCATTTTGCCCAAGTATCAATAAATATATTTTACGCTTACCTATTTATGTTTATGACTATGATTTTTTCAACCGTAGATTATTCTATACAATGGTTAGAAATTATACTAGAAAAACCGATTTTGTTCATAATTTTTTTTCTATTTATTACTCTCTAAATATTATATCTTAATAATTTTTTTCCTTAAACCTATAACTCACAAGATTGTTTGTTAACAAAATATAGAACATTTATATTAATAAAATAAAAAATAAATCAAAAAATGTGTGTTTTGTCAAATTGTTATTCATTTTATTAAGAATACCCCCATTTTGCCCCATATATGGGGCAAAATGGGGCAAAATGAGCTTTTTAAGTTTTTAATTTTCACTAAGTCGAAAATTATTTTATTGTTATTAACTGATACTGGTATTATATTAGACAACATAAAGATCATATGACTGTAGTTTTAGAAAAATATCATATGAAATAAACAGTTTATTCCTAATAAAACCTTAGCGTCCCCATTTTGCCCCACGTTCCCCTACCTATTTAAATTTGAATCTATCTGTAGATCTCTTAAATTCAGAGATGTATTCTTTAGAATGCACTTCATGCTATCTAAAAATTGAAAATAACTTTTATATTTCGCATTATAAATATTTAATTTAAATATTATTATTCAATAATCTAAATTTAAAACTACAAAATGTAATATCCATTAATGTAAAATTATATACCCGCCATTTTGTAGACTTTTAACAGTTTTAACCTACCTTGATTATCATCTTCAAAACGGCGCTGAAATGTATTAGGTACCTACCTAACCAAACTATAATATGATTACAGTCCGTAGAAAATTTTGGTCCCAATTCAGGGGAAGAAGAAAATATTATGATGTTGTTAGGAACAAGAGGAGTTGAAGCCGCTACTAAATCAAAAAAGCCGTACAAAATCCGCAATCCAAGGTACGTAATAGACAACCAGAATCACAAGGAATTTGACGCGAGAAAACGCTGGCCTCAATGCAAAACAATTGGTGAAGTCTACAATGAAGGAAACGCCCTCTTGTCTTGGGTAAACATACGAATTTATTTGACGGAATCGCTGTATTGAAATTGAAACGAACTTTTTACAAAATAATAAATATTAATCCTATTGATAATTGTCTCACAACAGGCCTATGCCACCACCGGAGTATTTGCAGACAGAATGTGCATAGCGACTAATGGAAGTTACAACAAACACCTCTCCACCGAAGAGCTAATTTCCTGCAGTGGTATAAAAGCTAGTGCTAATGGTTGGGTTCGTGATGGCCTAGCTTGGGAATATTTCAAAACTCACGGCTTGGTATCTGGTGGCAGTATATACAACACTAACGATGTAATTTGAAAAAAACATACCTACTTATGAAATAATTATTGTTATAGTCGTTGCATTATAATATAGGGATGTCAACCTTCCAAAATTCCACCAGTTTGTAACCTGCCAACTAAAATAAACAAACGTACATGCGTCGACTACTGTTACGGTAATGATACGATCAAATACAACCATGATCACGTGAAAGGTAAGTCAGTTATAGCCAATGATAATAACATACTGACAAGTTAGACATTTCTAAATATTATTATATTACCCGGTTATTACAATTTTATTTTATGATTTCAGTAAGATACTACTATCATGTTAAACCCAAAGATATTCAAAAGGAAGTGCAAACTTACGGTCCGGTCACAGCAGCTTTAAACCTTTACGACGACATTTTTCTTCACAAAAGTGGTTAGTTTATAAATAAGATCAATCATATTATTATATTTCATGCTATAAATATTACTCAATTCAATGTATAATAAAATACATTTTGATTTGTTGTCTGCTACAGGTGTTTACACACTAACAAAAAATGCGAAATACGTGAGATTGCAATATGTCAAGTTGATTGGATGGGGAGTTGAAAATGGTGTAGACTATTGGTTGTTAGTAAACTCTTGGGGCAATGAATGGGGCCAGAATGGACTTTTAAAAATCAAAAGGGGCAAATATGGTTGCGCCGTCGAATCTTTTGTTTATGCAGCTGTACCTAAAATAAAATAATATTATGTTCTTATAAAATAATATTTGTCATTTTAAACCAATTTGAAACAGCATTCTAATACTTAAAAACAAATTATTCGACTGTATTTAATAATATAATATTGTATTCAACGTTTACTGTTATTTTAACAATAATATAACTTACAAGTGTATTATTACATTGAAAATGTAATAAAAGGTTTCTCGTAAGTTGTTTTTAATGGAAATTAAAAAAAAAAAAGTTGAGCGTAAATCTACAATATTTTTTTTATGAGCATCAAAATCAAGAGTATTTGCAAATTATTTTGAGTTAGAAATACATCTATTTATATCTAAGATTTGAAATTTAATACAGGATTCCTCATAAGTGTTCATACCTTTAAGACTTTAACAAAAATAAAAGTTTACTGGAAAGTCGAACTAATTTTTTTGAGCGTTTAAATTTAAAATTTTTTCGATATTCAATTCTCAACTGTAAATTGACGAATTCTCATCGAACGTTTTTCTTATTTTGTTTATTAATTTAAAAACGAAATAAATTGATATTTTTATCAAATGTTCAACTATAGTTTTCTATACTGATAAAATATTTGAAATACCAAAGATTCAAACGTTATAACGGAAAATAATGAAATAAAAAATAAACATAATCAAAAAACGAAAACGAAACCATATCAATAAAAGTAATATATCAATGATAAATCATAATAGGTAAATGATTAAAAATAAACAATAAACGTAACATAAAATTATTGCAAATATACGTTTGTGCTTTTAGATTCTGAGTGGAACGATGAATGTATTGATTTTACAATGATGTGTGTTTTTTTTTTATTTTTATATTTTTTTTGTGTGTCTATCATCACCTTTTAGGACAGTAAAAGTGCTTGGATTTTCTTCAACAGTACCTTTTCTGATAGGAAAGTGAATCTAGTTGGTACTTTTGGGTCAAAACTAAAAATTTCCAAGTAGATTTCAAATTAAACGTGAAAAACAAAAGAAAAATTAAGGAAAAACGGGAATTTTTACGCAAAATCTGTTTTCGAGAAAATTGATTTTGGTTTTTGGTGTAACTTTCAAACGAATGACTGTAGATACATGACATTTTCACTGGCTGTTTAAATTTCCATTTTTTATACATGATAACATTTTCAAAATATTTTGATTTGTTTTGAGCTGTTTACGGACAATTTCAGTTTCCAATTTAATTAGTTTTTTTTTCTATGAATGTCAATAAAACTTTATTTGTTGAGTAAAAATACTTTAAAATTTAATACAAGGCTCTTACTATATTGTAACAATGAGATTTCAAAAATATCAAAATTTTTAGTCACAGTTTCTTTTTAATAACCTTTAAAGTTCAAAAATTGACAAAATAGGTATGAAAAAATCACGAAAATTAGCAAATTATTTTGAGTTAATAATTCGTAAAAATTTATATAATTTCGTAAAGATTTTAAAATGTAATACAAGATTCCTTATAGGATAATCTACCTTTATCTAAAAAAAAATGTTTATAAGAAACTCAAATTAAATTTTTATGAGCGTTTAAAATTCATATTTTTACAACATTTGATATTCAGTCAATTTCTTATGTAACGATTTTCTTATTTTGTTGTAATTAAAAAACGAGTGACTGTAGAAACTTGAAAATTTCACTGAATATTTATATTAGCATTTTCTATATCCGATAAAATTTTGAAAATAATTTGACTCTTTTTGAGCTGTTTACGGACATTGTAAGTTTTCAATTTTTTTAGTTTTTTTTTTCTATAAATATCAATAAAGTTTTATCTATTGGGCCAAAAAGTGTAAAAAATTAATAAAAGGCTCCTGATTCATTGTTACAATAGCAGTTGAAAAATATTAAAAATACATAGGCACACATTTTTTTTTATAAGCATTTGAAGTTGAAATTTTAACAAAATTTATCAAATTTAAAATTGAATAATTATTTTGTAGTTAAAAATGTATACAATTTTCAACTTTTATATTATTTATGGATTGAAAATTTAAAACAAGATTCCACGTAAACATTTAATTCTGTTACCAAAAATTCTAAGAAATACATAAGCACAGTTTATTTTTATAGTAATTTTAAGTTCAAATTTGGACGAAATTACATATTAAAAAACCAAGAATAACTATTTTAATTATTTTGTTGTGATTCTATAATACTATTCGTGGGTAGGTACTTGAAACTTATAAAGTATACTATTATATATCTATGATAGTACCACGGTTTGTTGTTGATGTATAACGCGTTACCTAATGAATATTGTGATATGATTAATTTGGAATTTATTATTGATACCTATTATAGGTCAATTTTTTTTTAATACCATAGATATAAGTATATAATAATATGTCTTATACCTAGACTGACAAACCGTCTCCGCTCAGAATCGTTTTTCTTATATACAGTGATATTATATCATTGAATTCAAATTTAATACTATCCATCATACATTGACCCACTTGGAACCTACTGTACAACAGAGCGACATCCACTTACCCATATTTTCTTTTACGTTGAACCAGGGCTCGAAATGGAACGGAACGCACCGGAACGCAGTTCCGGTTCACGACAAAAACATTTTTAGCGTTCCGGTTCGTAAAAAAAATACGTTTATCGTTCTGGTTCAAACAAATTTTTACTGTACCTACTTTATTTTTGTGAAATTTAAACATTTTGCAGAATTGTGCATTGTAAAATATTTAATAAACGACAAACGACCGCGACGGCGCGACGCATTAGTAAATTTATTGCTTATCTTTAGATAATCGTCATTCGTCGTCCGCCGACCGCCGATAGCGTAGTTTGTCTATAATCACACGATACGTACCTATGTGTATTTTTAACGTGCGATAAGAAATACTATGGGAATGGTGCATAAGACGGTTTGACATCCCCACGTGCCTGCAGTTTTGTACATACGTTCCCGCAAGTTAGTTGGAAATTCTTTATCAAACGTAAAAGTTTTGATTTTTCTGAGTGGCAGCAAACCATGTGATCATATTGATACTCGTATGTTTTGATTAGCGTTTAAGTATCGTTTAGCTGCAGTATACATGTATTATATTTTGCCGAATCATTAATTAACATTAGCCTATTGCCGTGTATTAATTCCGGTGCCGAAAAATATGAGTTCTTCTTTACTTAATTGGGTTAATAAACGGTTCTAGTCCAATGATGAATGTGATAATTCGCCAAATAAAAAACTGTGCGTTGAAAGTGAACATATATTATCTAATATAGAATCAAATAAAAATATGGAACTTCACGAAACTAGTGACTTGCCCGAATGTTGGAATAAAGGTCAGTACGAAAATTTCAAGACTGTAAATGAGTGGCTAGTAGTTAAAAATAAAGCATTAGGTTGTTTGATTTGTAAAAATATAACAAATTTAGGATTATCTGTTGTTGATAAAACTCTTCACTTTTCCAAACCTTGGCAAGACTGTTCTATAATTTCGAATGGAAAGTCAAAAGAAAGTCAAATGTCTAGACGAATTAGGAGATTTATCAGAATATTTACAAAAACGTAGTATTACGTTAGTAGACGCTGATAAATCTATAAGAACAACAATATGTGTATTAGATTCTATATGGCAACTGATCCGGGTCCAAAACTAACTGACGCATTAAAAGAAATAAAGAACAAAATGTCGTATAAAAATGTAATATTACACAGTGGCAAAGTTCCTAAAATAAATTCTACACAATTTTACAAAAGCCTAGCTAATAATTTAAAATCTCGAATGATGACTTCCAGTTCATCAAATGTCAGTCGTAATGAAAAAAATCGCCAAGACAATGAAAAAACGTTTAAAAACTTACTTGATAATATTGAAAAATTGAATCCAAAAAATTGGCCACTTTCGAATGATGGCCAAATATAAAACATACAATTTGGTGACTGTAATATTCGTAATTTATGTCAACAATTTCAAATTGATGAAAAAAGCACTATTCAAAGTTTTAGAATTTATAAAATGGACTTGGGCAAAAAGGAAATTCCAGAAGATTTGAAACCCCTTTATAAATCAATTGCAACGATTCCAGTATCGACTAGCGAATGCGAACGAAATTTTAGTTCTATGAACGAAATCATGTCACCACTAAGAACTTCTTTAAATATAAAAACTGTTGCTGCTCTTTTATTTATTAATTGTGTTGGACCACCTCTAACGAAATTCGAACCAGAAAAATACGTTCGATCTTGGTTATTGAATGGTCGACATTCAGCTGATGATACCGCAAGTCGTAAAAGAAACCAAAAGTGTGATAAGACCTACGAATCACTGTGGAGGTTATTGTAAAAAAATTGTATTGACGCTGTACTTTTTTTAGTTATAAATATAGAATTTAAATAAATATAAGTTTTTAAGTAATTCTTTTATATTTATATTTTTATTTTATATAATATATACATATTCGTAAGTAAGTAAAAGAAGGTAAAAATATATTTAAATTTTTAAAAGGGCTGAAAATATAATGTGAGTTTCATAAAATAATAGACAACTTATTTATTATTAAAAAAGGGTTAGTAATTTTGGTTGGGTGAAGCCCCCAATTCTATGGTATGTACTCAAAAAAAAGCGTTCCGGTTCAGAAAATTTTCCATTTCGAGCACTGCGTTGAACTTAACATTACAATTGTTTTAAAATCGTGTAGTCTACCTATATAAGTATGAATATTATAAGTTATAACTATGAACAATTCAAAGGTGGAAAATCTAAGTTTAAAGTAATTAATATTTTTGAAATACTGTATCCCTATTTGATTTATAAATATTAAATTCAATAGTATTTTAGTTTATTTCTGTAGTGATAATCACTTACCAGTTAAGAAATCAGTTTGACCATCTAGTGCTGATTCTATGAAAAGTACCAAAAAAATACAGTTTTAAATGTATATACTATATATATATATTTCAATATTTCAATATTTCTTTGATATATTTCAAGAGGGGTGAATGTTTCAAGTGAAAATTTATTGTGAAATATTTCATACTCATAGCCCTATTTCGTATTCATTTTTGATCGTTTGGATTATAAGGCTAGCACTGGCCCTACCAGCTACATTGCGATCACCGGGGTATTTGGATACACAATGTAATAACAATAATAATAATGTGTGTATTGCAACACGAAAAATATATATAATGGCTGGTGAAGACGTCTGTTCGCGAGCTCAAACCACTTGTCGCCGCGTATACATCCCGCCACCGACCGGCTCACACACACACAAACACTTATTCATCATGTCTTATTTTTGTACTTTTTCTTGTGTATTATATAATTGTAGATAACGCCCGACGCGTTATCAGCCACCACCGCCGGTATGCAAATTTAATACGACGGCCTGTCCTCTGCAGTCCGTAAAGCCGTGTCAATGTAGGAACCCGCACTTTTTCTGTGTAGCGCAAATCGCCGTTAAATTATTTTTCGTAGTTTTTGTGCGTGAATCGCAAATCGCCGTTTATATTACATATTGCTTAGGCACGAATTGCCAGCATTTTTTTTTATTATATTTATTGTTTGTGTGCGCTAATTGCTACTGATTATATTTATGTAATATTCTTATTCGCGTGCGTCAATCGCCGCGAAATTCTATTGTTATTTTTATTATTATTACTATAGTATAGGTACAGGACCAGCTTGCCAGACTGCGCTCTACAACCCTGTAAGTTTTTGAATAATTATTATCATTATTATTGTTAAAGTAATTGAATAAGCAAGCTCATGCTTGTAATTATTTTTTTATCATATCTGTTGAGCCAAAAGGGGTAAGTTTATATACAATTATTGTCGTGCCAGAAGGGCATCATATTATTATTCTCTTTAATGTTTATATATTTTTGATATTTATTATAATATGTCCTTTAATACATTACACAATTTGGTTACCTACCACTATTTGAGTTACCTAACTACATTAGTCTATAAGTACATATTAACACACACACACACACACACACACACACACACACACACACACACACACACACACACACACATATTATACACACTTACACACCCACGACCCACCACACACTAGCTTTTCGATAGTCTTGCTCGGCGAACCCGTTCACTTCTATCGAATAGATAATACAGGTATACACACATACACAGGTCGGTCGGTGTGTGAGTGAGCGCACGAAGCAAATAGCGATCGGGCGAACGGCCTATTATTGTTCCGTACCCGACGTGCACACCAATATAATATAAATGATAAATTATCATTGATAATAATATACTACCGGTCGGGAATAACGATATAGGCAGCTATTGACGGAGGCGACGAACGATGGCGAGTGAAAATTTTCAATTAAATCGATTTTGGTATTTGGTGGAACTCCAAAACAAATTACCGTAGATATGAGTGGTTCAGGTACATTTTGTACACGAACAATGCCACAACACACTGGTTTTTTCATAAGCTACGGTGATTTCTTATAGATAAATGATTTAATTTATTTCAACACAACATATAGGTAGAGTAGCACACATTAATATTTTTAAAACACTCAGTAGTTTTTATCGTAGTGTAAGAAATTATTATTCCTTATACTATGGTTTTAATTTTTATATTCTTAGTTTTAAATGGATAATGTATAATAGGTATGAACTTTTGATTAATAAACAATGTTTTAAATAATACTACCTATATATTGGCTTTATAATGTTTTTTCATGTAAATAAGGGAATATGTTAACACAGACTTTAAATGCCTACATTAACAATGAAGTACAAATTTGACAGTTTTAACTTAAATATTATTACTGTTAATGTAAAATTTGAAAACAATTAACAAATAAGTAATAACAATGGCTGTGATTCATTTACATTATTTCAAATTAACTCTGTGAACACCTAATTTATTCAAAAAGTCATATTTGTTGACTATAATAAATAAAAAAATAAATAAACAGATATAAGTCTTGTAAATATATTAAACTTATAAGTCTAACATAAGTACATAACTTCATCGATATATTATACACTATATTATATTCTGTATTCTGGAACACAGTAGTTAAATTATTATTTAAATCTATTAAAATGTTGGTTTAACAATTAATAGAATACTTACTAGAAAAAATACTTTTTAAGAGTACTCAAATACAGATACTCGTTTTGAAAAGTATGTCAAATACATGCATTTAAGTAATTAAAAAGTATTTGAATACTTTTGCTCCAGTAGGTACTTTATGATATTTTATCATAGCTGATCTGAGTTCCAAAAATTGAACTTTAGATTTATAGTTTTTTTTTAAATAACACTTGAAATCCTAACTTCTTCAATATTAATCGTATCGACTTGAAGTCTTCAAGATTCAATGCAGCCAAGCCTCGAAATCAAATTTATGTTCTCAAAAAAGTCGCGCATTGATCTTAAGATTGAAAAATTGACAAAAGAAAATAGCCCACCAAATTTATTTTTGAATTATTCAAATTTCGAACACATAATTTATCTTATTAATAATTGAGTTAAAACACTTTTACCAGCTGGGAAATAATCAAAGGACACTTCTGCTTCGATCTTTGAAGATATCAATTAGGTCTATGGTTTTAAGTATAGGTTAATATAAATTTGAAAGCAATGATGAATTAATAATTGTTAAAAATGTATGTTAAGTCTCTAGGTAGCACAATAATAAAACTATAACAATATAATTTAATATATGTATGTAATTTTAAGTTTAAAATTATTTAATAAATACATTTGATGAAATTTTTTCTTCAAATGTTTCTGTATATTATTCTGATAATCCGACCTTTTTCGCGTTCTGACCTGCGTTGAATAGTACTACTCTACTATAATATACAGTAGAATCATTTACGCTGTAGTCGCATGACTTGTGAATATTGATTATTAATCTGGCCCTTGCATCTTAAAACAAATTTTACCTGCACGATAATATTTTATTGCGACCACTATTATAGTAATAGACGTCTGAACATAATATAGACCCTCCCGTGCACTTATTATAATCAACGAAATAAATTATTTAATAAGATAAAAGGCTATAGTATGATATATTAATACATTATACATTTTTACAAAGCATAGAATATAGACATTTTATCTTTACTAATTTACGACTCACCCCTTTCGTAACTTAAAACTCGATTTAGGTACACTACACATGAATTATTAATTGCCTAATATGATTAAAAATGCAATAAAATTTCTATAATAAACAAATTTTGAATATGTTTTCAAAATTCGAAGGGTTGGTCGGAAATTTTGGTCTGGTAGTGAAACGGTGGCGGCGAAATGTCCGGGTCCGAAAGTATGCGCTTTGCCGGTCGCGGCACGAATTAAGGCACGTCGGAATCAGACGACAACTGATGAACCGACACAATAATAAACGAATACGTGCGCAAATATTGGCGCGAACACGCGACCACAAGTAACGGTCGCCCAACGGACAACAACCCGACGAGAAGTAATACGACGTCGAAGACGACAATTACGTCGGATGGCGTGAAATATTGCACGTCATACGACAACACTGATGTACCGACGCAACGAAATAATACAATATATTATAAACGCACCACTGATTCTGCTAACAAAAATATTATTACTTATTAGTACTATACCTAATTACTGAGAAAATGGTTGTCAATTTAGACAGAAAAGCATTTTGAACAAATAATTTTCTTAAAATTCAACACTCAAATGTTCGATTAATATAATATAATATTATGAATGATTCAAAATTAAATTGTGTTTTTTGTTTTATATTTTAAAATTATTTCAAATACTTTTTTATAGATAGTATTTGGGTGATATTTTAAATACTTTATTTTATAAGTATTTGAGTAATTACTCAAACACTTTTTAAAAGTATTTTTTACAACACTGACCACACCAATACAAAACCATTCGCGCTCGGACAATCGAATTTACGACGTGAGACACGTGATAACTGACGGGGTAATTTAACGATTTAACGTGCTGCCAATAACACTCAACCCTGTACGGATATTGAGCATGCGGCTGACTACATATTATTTATAAAAAGATACGTGAGGGCCGCTTACCCGAAACACGATAATAGCCACGTCTGCCCACGGACGTGATAAGGCGCGTCCACGCTATGCCATTTGGCCATTTTGCCATTTGGCTTTCTTTGATCCTGACCGACAGTCGACGGATACAGCTTGGCATGCCAGTTGGCAAAACTTTTCCAAATGGCCCGTGTCAACAAAAAGTCCACACCGCCCTTGGAAATGCCATTTGGCAAAGCCAAGCAAAGCATAGTGTGGACGCGCCTATAAACGCGGCGACCGCATGTATCGCAGATGGCGGCGCGCAGGTACACAAACCAATGACAACGGACGAGCATTGCGACGGCGTCCGTATTCCGTGCAAACAAAACGGACTGACAACACCCGCACAACAACGGAGTTAAGGGGGAAACCGGCTGCGGTGTACACGACACTGGCGGTTGGGTGCGTATGCGCGTAAACACGGTCGAACCTCGAACACGGGTCAATGCCAATGACGACTTATTTGTTACACTGACACCGCGTGCGACACGAAACACCACAGAAGGGAACCCGTCCCCCCCCAAGGTGTTAAAATTAAAAGGCCTTACGAAAGTCGGCGATACTGCTATGGGCCCGAGCACAGAGATCGACTTGGCCAGCGGCGTATAGTGTGAGCCACAAAACTATAATCGGACACGAAAATGCGATCTAACGATTGTGCGACTATTTGGCCGGACACGGCCGACGAGGTATCGATCGATGACGTACAGGACGACAACACTTTCGAAAACAGTACACCAGGATAACGACTACCTCGATCTCATGTAGCTTTTGGCGATAACGAAATTAACTGCCGAGGAGTCGTCGGATGATCGTTACGGCCAATACGCGGGGGACTCAACGGCAAAGGCCCAGTCGGAAATTTTGCATCCGTGACACATAATTTGGCCATACCTATTCTGGCTACGTCGATAAACTCCCGCACCGTAACACGTAAGGCGAGCGAATACTCATCTGCCCGGTTAAGCGACGACAAACAGTGTAATACGTCCAGATCAGTAGATTCGAATTTCGGCCATAACGAATCTGGGTGGGCAAGGGATAATAATATGGGCGTAAAGTTTGCCGGGACATTCACCTCCTAACGTGTCGTGAACGTGTCGAATGTGAGTGACGAAAGAGTCCCGCTTCGCGACGTTACGGTTCAACAAAGGCGAACATTGTACCGATATATAGATTATAATAAAGCTACCGATGCTATTAGTTATTACGTAACTATAGTCTATAAAACAACTGATATATCGGAGAGAACAACCGATTATATACTGAATTTCTATCATTATTTTGAGTGAGCTGAATATTTTTTTTATAAAGACAAAGCATAGAGTTAAAAAACGAAGGCCTCAGGTAGTTGACAAAAGATTGACCAAAAGATTTGCACGGGTAATCAATAGGTATAACTGTCTATTTTACCCTTTGTCTACAAGATCTTGACCGTCAAGGCCTTACTGATTTTTTTTAAATGTGAACAGAGTGGCAAATTTTTTATATAGAAGTTTACTTTTTAGGGCCGGGTACGAACAATAATAGGCCATGTCGCCTGGTCACCAAATTCACGTGCGCCTTTACACCATTACTCCCCGACCGACCTGTGTGTTATGTGTTTATGGGGTTTAGTACTCAACAGGAATTAGACAGGTTCGCCGAGCAAAACCTGCGAGTACTAGTTGTGGTGGTGGGGTGTGTAGTGTGTGTACTTGTGTGGGTGTGTGCTTAAACTAAAATAAATATCAACACGAGTTTACGGTATTAAATAAGATATAATAAATGCTCGATAATAATGTTTAAATAACTCACAATATAACGTTTTTTTTATATGGCCCTTTTGGTCCAACAGGGAAAAATAATAAATAATAATTGGCCGTCCGACACAATCAACAAAATATATAAAATAACAATTAATATATTACAAGCTATTAGAGCCGCTGAGAATAATAATATGACTCAATAGTATATAATGAGGTAGCTATTAGAGCTGTATTACAATATAAGCATAATTATGCTAAGTAATTTTATGTGGCCCTTCTGGCCCAACAATAATTTTGTATAATAATAAATAATAAAACTCACAATTTGTCGGTGCTCTGTTGGCCAGCCGCTACCTGTACCTACTGTATAATAATAACAAAAATGCACACTTTGCGCTGACAAACAATAATATAAGTGGCGATTCGCGCCCACGATACAATAATAATATATAAGCAACAGTGGCGATTCGCGCCTGCGATAAAATAATACTAATACATTGGCGATTCGCACCTACGCAATAATAATTTTATATTAGAAAAATAAACGGCGACCGGCACACGACAATAAAATGCGGTTATTGTTCACACCGGTGTACGAAACTGGACTGCAGCATTTGCGGCGGCCGTGTTGAATAATACTAATCGTGCAGGTGGTGGCGATAATTTACATATTACATAATAATTCACAATCACATAATTAATACAACAATATACAATATAAAACTAAAGACAAGATAATATGGGCCTGTGTGTGTGTGTGTGTGTGTGAGAGAGTGGTGGTCGGTGGGTGGAACGCGGGCGCTATTGTCGCGGTGGTGACATACTTTGTTAGTATATTTTTCGTAAAAGTTAGGTAAACTAAAATTATGTTTAGTAGTAAAATTCACGGCAGGTACCTGTAGAGGTTGAAAACTCTATTGTAACATAAAAATTAATTAATTATTCCTTCAATTATTAAAAAATAAGTAAAATAAGGTAAGCAAATGGGTGTCGTTCTGTTGAAACCCCACCGAGTTATGGCCAACTCAAAATGAGGGGGGGTGGGGACTTTTGTTCCCGAATGGGGGAAATTACTCTGCGGCCATAAAAACTCAGATCCCCCTGGGTCCGGTGTCTCTAATTCCAATACCCGCTAAGTTGGGCTTAGAAACGAAAAGAGTGGTGGGGTGGTACACTGACCGTTGCGTAGTAAATAACCAATTTTTCCTATCACTGCGCATTTTTCCCGGACATGGCAAAAACAGTATATAATTCCTATATAATTGTAATGTGAATAAAATTTTTTCTATGATATTAGTGTTTCTTCCAAGTCTGGGGAAGTCTGGGGATGTATCAAGTATGCGTGCAGTAATCTAGCGATCCAAATTACATTTTGACTCGTGATTTATACTCTTCTAGTGCCAAAGTATTTTTTAATATCCCAATATGCATTTACAATCTTTAGTAGCTGTAATAGTGAAGGTTTTCGTGAGTCACCATTTGGAGAAACCACTGGATCAAATTTCTGCTGGAGATATCAAATCATTCCTAAACAGTTTTAATGAATACGGACGGAAAACCGACGTAGCTAAGCAAATAATGCGCATTTTATTTGGAAACATCTCTGATGATCGTGTGGTAGATTTTGTGAGATATATTATAACAAAAAAAACTGAATTCATAATACTGGTACCTATTTAAATCTAAATATTTATTTAACAAGCTACCTACATCCTGTATGGGTTACTTACTTGTTTTGGAAACATTGATAATTTTTTCAGAGTTCAGGTGGCAGTAGCCCCAGTGCGCATTCAAAAATGTTTAATAAAATTAACCGTGATTTACCCGACTATAATTTCACATTCAAAGATTGGAGGATTGGTCGAGGATACCCAACATTCCAACCAGATAAATGTGTAATCAATGAAATTATGCATATTTATGAAAAGTATAAATTTCCTAAGAATCAAGCGACTATACCTATAAAAGAGCTCCCTGATCAATTGACACAGTCTAAACGTGAGCTCGATGAACAAATTGAAAATTTACCTGATGGTGAGGTGAGAAGCTTTGAAATTCTTGAGGAACCATTACACGAGGGTTGCCGTAATCAAGAAAGGAAGGTACCTAATTTTTTTAAATTATTGAGTTAAGTTAATATGGTAAAGAGGCGTTATTACATTTTTAATCGACATTCGTCATGATTGTGTTCATGGTGTAAAAAACCTATATAGGTAATAGCTTAAAATGAATCTATTGATTTTGACAATTTTGTTAAAATTTTAAATTCAAATGATTATAAAAAATGTGTGCTTGTGTATTTTAAATATATTTAAATTGCTATAATACAAATTTATAAGGAACCTTGTATTACATTTTTAGTCGTTAGGCTTAAACATTTTTAAAAACATTTTATACATTTTAATTACATAATTTTTTGTGATTTTCACAATTTTGTCAGGCATAGTAAGTTATTTTAACTAAAATTCAAAATAATTGCCGTAGGTTTCTTCATTTAAATGCTATGTATACAGGCGTTGAATGATTTTTAATTTATCAAAACTATATTTACTATTTAACAAAAATAAATTTAAATTCCTATTAAATTATTCAATAAAACAATCGACTGCCCTGAATTACTAGAATGTATTAACATAAACACCATAGGATCACATGAAAAGTTTTTATTTTATCTAAAAAACACTTAAAATAATTCATAAGTTCTCCATGCAACATCTTCATGACACTAGATTTCTTGACACTTAGGAATTGTTAAATAATTGTTTTGCAATGGTTTCTACATATTTTATTTCTTCATCTCAGTGAACATGATAAATGGAAATATCATTTGATCGTGTTTGACTTATAGTAGATCTTATTAAGTTTTCTTAGAACAGAAGAAGATATTTCAAATGGTGAACATTGAACATACAACGCACGTGGCTCTATGTCATTTATTCTCTTCTAAAGTCCACTTCTGTAAACAACGAGTACCTACCCAATTTAGTAATTTTAGTATTTTACTGGAAAAAAGTAACTTAAAATAATATTTTGTATAAATTAGTTACAATAAAATCTAATTAAAATTACCATCAAATTATTTAAAAAGTAATTTTTGTTACTATAAATTTTTACTTAGTAATGTAAATAACTGAGTTGAGTTATTCCTAAACACTGGGTATACAGAATGATATTTTTAAAGTATTTAAATGCATTTTAAGGTTTTTTTTTTACCATGAATATACTCACAACCTTGACTATATTAATATGATTAATAAGTAATAATAGAAGCACAGAATCTGAATAATTACTCTAATTATAATATCGGTAATATACCAGTTATATTTATTTTTTGCACTGAAATAATATACACACTACATTTTATTTAAAGCTCATAGATACAGGTGAACAATCAAAGTTATTGAACTCAGTAGTGGCTTATAAAATTAATATGAAATGCAAAAAGATACTTCTAGAATATGAGCAACTGCAAAATTTAAATGTAAGTACTCAAGGCAAAAATATTAATTGTAATAAGTTTTAATTTTAACAGCGCTTTTTTGTATAGGATATAATATATTCATTATCGGAAGATGATTCTTCCATAATCTTTACAAGGTATGAAGAGTTTGTGAAGAATATGTCACTTATCACTTTAGATAGTCCTATCGCTCAAGCATCAGTGGCAGGAAACATTTTTGCAGAACTTTTATCCAAAAATATTCTTTCTATGACGGCCATCACTCAAGGGTAATTATTAATTATATATTTTTTTAAATTATAAAACATTCTTATTTATGTTAGTATTTTTGTTTTTGTAGAATTGATGATGTTCTTAAATATTGGAATGATTTTTTGATGGATTTCCCTCAATTTTTCACCTATATTGCTGCCATTATTGGTAACTTGTTGTTTATATTTTTTTATCATATATTTGAAGTATACAATCATTCTAAATGTACATTTTTTATTTACAGCTCCATTATTATTATCACAGAATGGTACCTTCGATTTCAACAGCTTAAAAGATTCTTGTACATCTATACGACCAGACAATTCTAGTAAATTGTTAATCGAAGTACTATATAAAATTAATAGTTCCAAGGAAGCGCTTAACATTAAAGAAGTATGACGTGATACCTATAATTTTAGTTATTTATTCTACTTTTGTTTTTTTTTTGCTTTACATGCCTTGAATGTTTTTTTGCATATAAAGAAATTTAGAATTTTTTGTCTATTCAATAGACTTCCAATATCTGAGTTCATTCTTAACTCATATTCTCCATTATCTGAGTTTTGTATAGGTCTATACATCATAGATTTTTCTCAGAAATCTAAAATTATATAATTTATACAGACCCGTATAGGCTTTGGCCCACACCCATTTTAGTCATTTTTAGAGTAATCTTACATCACATTAACACATGAATATTTAGTTATTTACCAACTATACATTACTCATCAGCAAAAACTATATACTTTATATATCAAATACAGTATTATACGTAATATAAAACTCCATTGGAAAAATGAATAAATAAACGTGGAGTGTACTGTTTAGTCAATATATTTAAATACTAAAATCAACATTTCATTACAAACTAAAATGTATATCATTTTCACAAAATATTTATAATCATTAAATTATAAAATTAAAAATAAAAACATACCTTCATAACGTTTTAATTTGTATCATACTATTGATCAAATAAATGCCGACAACAATAATAATTGATTTTCTGTACATTGATATTAATTATACAACAGTTAGGTTCATTACTGTTATTGCTGTGTGTTTTTGGACGTATAATTACAATATTTTCTGTATTATTCCACTCTAGATTAACATTCCCCAAATTGCTCGTTCATAAGAAACAATTGTAATTAATACTGACGTTATAAGTTACAGTAATGTCACTATTTTAGAGAGTTTACAGCTATAGGTATTTTAAACATTTATAATATTGATGTACAAGATAATTGCTACCTATTAATAACAGTATAGTTGGCTAATTCTTCGGTAACGTATTAATATTACTTTTTTTTTAATCTAAGGAGAAACTAGGTGGTATATTGTGGATTTACAACAAGTGGAATGCGTTGGAAAATGTTCCTCTTGAAGATTTTGTGCCCAATAACCAAATAAATAATTATTTCAAAAAAGATGTAAGTACATTTTTAAACATAATAAATGTATGTATTTTTTTTATTCCATTGTGTTTAACTTATATAATTCTAGCAAATTGGAGTATTCCTCTTATCTATTGCTATTTATGATAAAATGAGATTCGTTGATAATAAACTACTGTACAATATATTGCAAAGCTGGATATGTGTAAGCAAAATAATTAAAGCAATCAATTTAAATTATTGAACTGTATTTTGTATTGTTCAAGTTGAAAATTAGCATTTTTATTAAATGATTTTATTTTTTTAATTCAGGCTAATATCAATGCAGAAATCATTAAAACCCCTCAGTTTGTGCAAGCATTAACTATTGCTATTGTCATTGTATGTTTGAGTAAGTCACTAATTCTAAACCTATAGTAAAATAATTACTCAATTATTCAACATAAGTTTTAATTTACAGAATTGAATCCTTCTTATGAGGATTTCTTTGATTCTGTTCATTTGAAATTATTAACCTGTTATATTCAATTTGAATCACTCCCAGAATATGAAATCAAGGAACGAGAAGTAAAATGCATGCTGGGCATTCAAATAATGTCTGCTACACTTAAGCATCCCGGAGGTCAGTTGCTACCTAAATAAATTTTTTTTTCGTTTATAATGTGATATTGTTTTTCAATTAGGAATGGTATCAAAACTGTTCAATAAGCTCTATGAACATAGAGTTATAAGGAAAGAATCGTTTGAACTATTCATAAAAGAATATGAAAAAATAGCTGACAAATAGACTGTATTGTCATCAATCTACACAAAATTCTTCTATTTTTAAAAATTAAATAATTTTCAGTTACAATTGATATGAAAAATTATCATAATTATAAAAAGTTCTTAATATTTGTCCATTTTTTAAATATTTAATATTCAATTATTTTTTAATTCATTATTTATAATAAGTTTTTTTTTTTTTTTTAATGTATTTTTATTTTGTATAGCTGGTTTACCTAGTTTTGAACCTTAAAATGAATCTAAATATTTTTAGATTATTGATTTTGACAATTTTGTTAAAATTTTAAATTCAAATGATTATAAAAAATGTGTGCTTGTGTATTTTAAATATATTTAAATTGCTATAAAATTAATTTAAATTTATAAAATTATTATTATTATCCATATGAAGATTACCTACGTCCTACTTATATTTACCAACTTTTATAACAATGTTGGAATGGTGTACAATTATCTATATTGTATAAAGTTGATGATGTGTACATTGTATCCAGGCTTTGCGTACGGTGCCCAATTCTTTGTGAGAATTTTAAATTTTTCATACATTTATTTAAAATTAAGTGTAAATTCACAAAAGTTTTTTTTTACGAGTAACTGAAGTTAGTGTGACATTGGATATTACACCGTAAACTAACAATTTATCATGGAATGATTTTCCTTTTCCTAATAAATAAATAAATAAATTTCAATACATCCATTGCTCTATTTAGCATCTAAAATGCAGTTAGAAGTAATTAGGTAAATCCCAGATAATTTCACGTACCTTTAGTTCAAATATAGCAAATTTTATTTTAAATATGAATCTGTGTGAAAATTTAAAATTATAAAATAATGAAAATGCGATCAGAACTTTTATGTGGACGCCGTACCCGTACAATATGTTGTTTTCGTCACGGTGTCATACACACGTAGGACCAAGGCTGAAATTGTTTTAAGAAATTGAAAAAAAAATGTATTATTGTATATTAGAATTCATTATTACTAATTGTTTTGTTATAATTACTACTGACCTAATTTGTTTATAATTAAATTATACTGCATTTTTTTTTTCTTTGGGTAAGGGTGGCATTTTTAAAAAGGCCTATGGCGGTACTTGTTCCAAATCCGGCACTGCGTAGGACATGGCATAAGTTCGTTCACCAGTTTAAAAATTTCAATAGGTGCCGATAGTTTTGATATTATATTATAATATTAGAATGAAACATGAACTAGTTGACCTATTATCAAATGGTGTCGCTCTTGTAGTCTTGTCCCGTCACAAACATGATTGCGTACGTCTGTAGATGGGTTTTTTATACCTTACAGAAAAAAAATAAACACGATTGCGTATGAAATTGTATATTTGTGTGCAACGATCCGACGTTGTCAAATGTATTTATTTTACCATATAGCTACCTAATAAATATCAACTACATGTATAGTTACATAATAACACGGGACCAGGGTATATTTAGGTATATTATAGATACACCTTGTATTATAGAACAATCATGATAATAATCAACGTCCTTTGAGGGGGTCTTGGTCTCCCCAGACACTCAAGATTTTCTTTAAATATTTAGTCGGCAAATTTGGCACTTGGTCAATGTTTTCGGCAATTCGGCATCGTCAGTATTTAATAGTATTTTTATTATTTTCAAAAAAATATTTGTATATAATATATTTGATATTTGATTAAAATGACGTCAACGACATTTCGAATACACCGAGTTCCAAAAATAGACGAGTTTATCTACTATCAGTGTATTGCGCGACTGTACAACGCGTAACCCGTAGCCCGTA
>NW_021770011.1:0-9638 GCF_005508785.2 Acyrthosiphon pisum | reverse complement strand
GCGTAACCCGTAGCCCGTATAGGTATTCCATTGAATTATTCTTGGTATATTTTCAATTTTAACTTTCGCAGTAGTCAGTTGACAATATGTTGTCATCTATTCCACTATTCTTCTAAGTTCTAAGGTAAGTGCGAGAGTAATAGTGGTAACATCTTGTTCTGTAGGTACTGTATAGACATCAACTCTATAATTATAATACTCGTATTTCATATATGTTTTTTTTTCATATTATTCATAAGTCTTAACATATTAGCATATATATGCTATTTTAATAATAATGAATATTGACAATAAAAATGAAAATTATTCCCACACAAAACTAAAATCATTTTTCTTCGTTTAAATATCTAATTTTGTCCAAATTTGAACATAAAATAACTATGAAAAAACTGTTTTTTTAAATATTATTTTCATTTTTCGGTTACCTACAGAATAACTTAATTACGTGGAACCTTGTTTTACATTTTCAATCCTTAGCTATAAAAAAATAATCCTTTTATACATTTTTTAATTTTTAATTTGATATATTTTGTCAAAATTTGACCTTAAATTGCTTACAAAAAATTTGTGCCCATGTATTTTAAATATTTTTAACTGCTGTTGTAACAAAATATTTTGAGCATTGTATTAAATTTTCACGCTTTTCGGCCCAACGAATACAATTTAATTGATTTAATAAAAAATAATAAAGAAATTGGAATCTGAAAATATCCGTAAACAAGACAAAACAAGTCAACATATTTTTAAAATGTTATGGTGTAAAAAAATGCTAATATTAATACATTCAGTGAAGAATACATGTATCTATAGTCATTTGTTTTAAAGTTACACCAAAAACCAAGATCGATTTTGTCGAAAACTGATTTTGCGTTAACATTCACGTTTTTCCTTAAATTGTTTTGTTTTTCTCGGATTTTTTTACTTTTAACCCTCCGGAGTACCACTAGATTCACTTTCCCATCAGAAAAGATAGTTTTAAAGAAATTCTAAGCATTTTTACTGTCTTAAAAAGTGATGACAAAAAAAAAAAAATAATAAAAAAATAAAAAAACATACATCATTATAAAATCAATGAATCGCTCCGCTCAGAATCTAAAGTAATGCTATTTTTTTCTTTTATTGGTCTTAAACTCTTCACTATCGGAAACTATGGCCATTAGCATTTCGTGGGGGGGAAGTACTTTTGTTTGGTTGAGGAACACGTGTGTATGTGGGGTGAGGATTCGTCGCTATAAACCAGAGTGATCACCCATCCGGGTGCTAGTGACATTAGTCACTACGGCCAACCATTCCACGCTACACTAGCCCTTAAATAAAGCTGTATGTAATATGTTTTTAAAATTCTAACATTAATTGTAATGCAAAATTATATAAAATTTTCGAGCGAAACGAATAAAATTTTTTTTGAATCAGCAAGTTAATAGGTCTACCACCCCCATAAATTGTTATTCGGGACCCAGTGGCGCCGAACTATATTTTAAAAGGGGGGGGGGGGGTGCAAGTAAAAAGTTATACGGACCACCACCTCCGTTTACGCTTGCTTCAGTGCTGCATATGTATACATTAATAGCTTATTAGGAACATAATTCGTAAGTAGTTTGCTGGGGTACCTACGGACTCCCACGACCCCACCCACCGAAAAAAAAGGGGGGCGGTCGCCTCTCTTGGGTTATAGGTTCGGCGCCACCGCACGACAATATGATTATGTATAAGTATAATATATAATAACGTACAACTGGACAATTTAACGTGACTGTACACACACACCGTATACGCACTGTACGACGGTGACTGTCAAGTGATTCTTACATAGGTACTTCAAAGGCCCTATAGTATATATGCACAACCGAGGTCATGTTACATCCGTACAGAGAGTGAGTCTTACGCTCGTATAACTGGATACTAAATTGTACACACGTGTCAAGGCTGACTACTAAGTACTAATATTAATTGTATATTTCAACAGAAAATATTAAATAATTGCTGATAAAGAAACAATATTATAGGATATTATTATTTTATATTATACGGATGCGAACAATTCGTTCGGTTCATCCGTGAAAAATGATAAGTAATGAAAATTATGAAATGTCATCGTCAGGTGCCTACAATATTCTTATCAATGTATTGCATTTTGATATACAGATAAAAACACGACACGGGCAGTAGTAAAGTTGAGTTGTGAACTTCGATTGAACTTATACCTATTAAGTATTAATATGTATTAAAATATATAGGTACATAATATTGTAAAATGATTTCGATATTCAACTAACTTGTAGCCAGGCGCCGGACAGCTGCTGCAGCACCGGCTGGGCTTGTCGCTTGTCGGTACTCGGCAAACGAGAAACACGACGACGTGCTCGGGCCTCGGAGCAACATGTGTCCGACCGTGTACCCCATTTTAATCTAGGTATGTCCTGTATTATTTCATATGCATATTTAATATTTAGTCGTAGAATTTTGATTAAAAATTAACTCGATTCCAACGAGTCGACGTCTATGACGGTTCACTGGAGTGCTGAACTTTGGATACCTCTAGTACATTTGGTACCTTGTGCTTTCAGTTGTGACGCGGTCTGTTGTTAGGCAAAACGTCCCTTCGTTGTCGTTCAGTGCAGCGGCTTTTAATTGGTGCGTCGCGATAGAATCTACATGAAAACATAATCACGTACCTCCTCAAGTTAATACAATTTTATTTTTCTGGAAATGCCAACATAGAAATCATGTTCCAGAAGGCACAGTTTTTTAAACCAACTCTTTGGTAAGTACCTTGGAAATAATTTTTACTGCTATTTTTATTGTTCTGAATAGATATATCTTTTGTACCTAAGTATGAACGTATCTATATTGTCTTCAGTGCTGGAATTGGAAATTATTAAGTTCTTTCAATCCAACAATTTAAAAACAATTCAAAATTATTGAACGCAGACCCGTCAATACTAAAAGGTATTAGGTAGTCAAAACTATTGGAAAGACAAAATATTTTTGTTATTGAAAATGTAAAATTCATTAGATAGGTTAGGTACCTATATCATTGACAATAAATTAAATAGTTATAAATTATGTAACATCATAATATTAGGTAAATTAAATTATCGGATTTTGGTTTAATTGTCCTAATGTATGCCCTGCATTAAGTAAATTGTAATGCCCATAATGAGAAAAGTTTGAGATCAGTGGGCAGTGACAAATATTAAACATGAGGGAGAAAATTAGGGCCTTACTTCTCAGGCAGCTTCTATACTCATTCAAAGACTGCCTTTCTACCTATATATACAGTATATACAGTATTGTGTCAATACTGTCGTTTTCTTACTATCAGAATTTGGCGAATAATTGCATTAGTTTTATTTAATTATATATTTATGTTGTTAATTTATGGTTTTTAAATTCTTGAATAATTTGTGTACCTACTGTAGTCAAATATTTATCCATGCATTCAGTTAACTATAATTATCAAACAAATTGTTTTATATTCTAATGTACTAATTCTATCCTAATTTTTAAATTATAGACAATGTAAATGACAATGCGACAGAACCTGCCGATGATCTAGTAATCAAACCGCCTCCGGAACCTCCAACCAGAGAAATTCCAGGACTCTGAGGACTATCAACCATCAATATTGCTAAATGAGGATTTGTCCATTACCAGCATTCCAATAAAGGAAATAATCTGTTAGTAATTCAAAAGGTTAGTATATTAACAAAAAAAATGACATATTATATAAAATATAATCTTGTAAAAAAATATATAAAATTATAAAATACAATTTAGTATAACTGCTTTACGTCATATCACTCCTACTAATCGCACTTATTATGCTATGTGCCCAAATAAATAATAAAAAAACATATAAAAGTAATATGGAACCCAAGTAATTAAAACTCTTATTCTGTTTTTTTTTCTATATAATTTATTGACTTGTGCTCTACACATATAATATAACATTTTTATTTTTATTTATTAATACTGAAAATAAAAAATTTTAAATCTGTTTTGAAAATTTCAAAATACCCAATTTGTAAAACTGAATTTAAAAAAAACTTTTGAGTGTAAAAACATTCAATGAATTCAACGGGTCTATTTTTTTTTAAATTTTTTTAAGTAAATCTTATAAATTAAAAAAGTTATAACTTTTAAATAAAATATTTAGATTTTAATAATAAGTAGGTACTTATTTAAAAATTCTGGTAAAATGTTCAAAGGGAAACCTAATTTAATTGTATATTATTTTTTTTTATTTGAAGAGAATCTACAGTCTATACAGTTTTGCATAATAATTATGTTTTATAATTACAGAAAAATATACTTTAGTGAGTCTTAAGTCTCAAGGGAGATAACCCAGTAGTGACACCATACAAAGTGACGGTGTACAATAAAAGCGCATAGTAACAAAAAATAGAATATTTTTATAATCTATGGTAATGTTAAAACCAATATTCAAAACCCTACTTTGAAATATTGATGCCTGGGTCTAATTTATTGATAGAGTCCATTAATTTAAATTATAAATACAATTTTTCTTTTTTTGCTATATTGCTTTTTAAATTCAATTAATTTCTTAATAGTATTTACAAAATATAAAAATATAATACAAGTATTGCAGGCCCCATTGAAATGAAATACTCATTAAAAATTATCTATACTTCAATTCAAATTTTTATCAAGTTATATGACCTGTAATGGTTAGTCATTCAGTGACATTGTGAGGTTTCATGAATAGACCGAGGAAATAGGTAATGTGGAGAATATTGTTCCACAGAACATATTTGAGTAGGAGACGCATCTGTAAGCTGCTTAACAAAAAATATATGACTGAGTAAATATGTTTATATTTAAATATAATAAATGTAATTAATAATTACAAATATGTTCCAGAATAGCGATAGAAGTGGACCGTCCGATAGAAATGGGGCGTGAATAGTGCAACGATCACATTTTACCAAGGTATGTAGAGATATTAAGGGAGGATGGAAGTCTAAAATTTTTTGGCATTGTCTTCACCAACAATGCATTCATTCAAGAAATTAATGTACACTTGTATAAGAACAATGTGCATGGATATTACATTCCAAATAAGACAACGACAACCAGCTGATATAGACAAAGTTTGTCCCATACGTTAGATGATTCTTTAGAATTTGTATAATTATGTATTATTTTTTTTTAATTTCAGTTGCCGACTATAACTTGGGAGATCAGCTGGAAGATTTAATGAGTTTCTATGAACGGTACTGGATAGATACTGGATAAAAACATGATTTGTTTATAATCAACTGGCTATTGTAATTCGGTTCAGCTATTCCAATACGTACCAAAGTAAATTATAATTTATTACCCTAGAATTTTAGATTTTTCCCGTTATATTAATTATAGGTATGCATATATTTATAAATAGATTATCAGCGTTTGCCATTGGGTGTGAGTCGAGTAAAAATGTAGTATTTCGCTGGGTACTGAGTAAGGGCCGGGTAAAAATGAAGGTATTACGCCGGGTACCGAGTAAGAGCCGAGTCTTAAATATGATATCGAGTACCCGGCTTTTGAGTAATTGCCAGGTACCCGGAACATCTCTACTCAATAGTGGTAACTTAAAGATAGTATATTTGAATAACATGTTTCACAAAAAACCACAATAAGCGTGCTAGGTGGTAAACAAATATAATTATATTACTTTTTGAATAATAAAATAGTTATTAACAGCTGATTAAATTTAGTTAGAAATCAATAGCACGGTTTTAGAACACTTATTGCTACAGTCGCTTACAGGGTTATTATAAAGATAAATTAATAAACTGTTCAGTGCTGGGCAAGTTAACAAAGTGGCTTAACTTGTTAAATCAAGTTGATATAGGAAAAAATAAGTTAAGTCAACTCATATATATATATATATATATATATTTATAACTTCATATAAAGTCAAACAAAATGGATAAAAGAATTAACTAAGATATTTAATAGATACAATTTGACTTGTTACTTTTATATAAATAAGGGTAATATGTTAAACCTTAAAGTAAGTTATACTTCTGTTTAAAATTAACTTTAAGTTAAATGTATGTGTAATATCATATTATAGAAGTAAATTTAAAGTTAGTTCCAAAAAAAATTATAACGAGGTACTCAACCTAGTTGATATTAACTTAATTTTTAACTTGTTATTCATTAATACCTAATCTAGAAACTTTCACACATAATGGTATTGACTATAATTCATAGCTCTGTAAAACAATATTGTATGTTGTACCACACATCTTAAAACTATTTTATGGATTCAAACAAAATTTGAATATTGTTTTACAAAGCAAATTTTGTTTGAATCCATAAATTAGTTTAAGATGTGTGGTACAACATACAAATCTGTATGACTGGCCCTAAAAAGTTTGAGTAATTTATCTTTTATTATTATAGTTTATTATATATTAATTTAATTGTATTTATTTGTTGAAGGTATCATAATGTTTAATCAATTCAGTACAACATGAATTTGGTTGTAGATAATATTATGATAGTTAGCCTAAATTAAATGAAAAGTATGTTTGCCATGGTATCCATAGAGTACACATCAGAAAAAAGTAATTGGTGAACCTTAAAGTTTTTAAGGTATGTATTTTAATGTATGTATTTTTCATAAATATGAATTTATTGTTATTGTAATTTCAATATTATATTATGGTATTTTTAGGTGGTGATTTTGTAAGAAACAGCAATGTATCATTATGCCACAAATAATTTGTAGTAGCCCAGACAGACTGGTGAAAGTGTATGGTTCTATTTTGATTAATTTATCTTGCATTTATGCATTGTATTTATTTTATTGCATCAGGTTATTTTCGTGTTGACCTACTATGGTAAATTGTAATTCAATTTGGGTAGACCCAGCAACTAACCTATTACAGATTTCATCAGAACCGAGTAAGAGGTGCTTACAGTAATTAGTTCAAGATCTTTTGAAATGTTTGATATTTTTTTTTCACTTTAAATAATAACCCTTAAACCCTGTTGACAGAGTAGGGTGTTATTCGAATAACATTTTATTTAGATGATAATTTAGATAAAATTTTATTCGAATAAATTATTATTCGGATGAATTTTTTACAATTATACGATTAAAAATGTATTTGAATAATTTTCAAACATTATTATCCGATTAAAATATTATTTGAATAATTTTCGAATAATTAAAAATAAAAATTCTGTTGGTTCTGAATCTATTGTTGACATAATATTCATTTCTTCTATTTTATTAGTTTTTACTATTTTATACATTTTGAGTAGCTGATCATGTTGAGAAGAGTCAACGCAACTTAGCCAACGGTTTTTAAATTTTGGATGTGAAAATGCAGCAATTACATCATTTTCTGCTTCAATTGTATTTAAATTTACTATATTAGAAAATTTTTAGGTTTTGAACCTTAAGGTTCATAATATCTCCAATCATTTAGTAATGCATGTTGGAATTTACGTGGTAAACTCAATATGACTGGAAGAACCAAACAATAGAAAATATTATTTTCACCTTGGAGAATATCTAATACTACCTCTGCTAAAGGATCAACGCAATTTAAATGTTCTTCTATATAAATATACTCTGAATTTTTGAACTTATTCTTTAATCCTAAGGCTTCGAATAACTCACAATTTTTCTCCTTATTTTTTAAAATTTGTTTTAAAGAGTCATATAAAAGGGTTCAAACGTGTATCCCCAGGTCTAAATAAATAATAACCCAATGTCTGTAATATGACCTTAATAATTATTTTTATTCGAATAATATTGTTTTAAAATTATTCTAATAATTGTAAAAAAATCATTCGAATAATTTTTTGTTCGAATACATATTTATTCAAATAATTATCTAGATAAAATTTTGCCCAACTCTGCCTGTTGGTTATTTATGATGGATAATATGGTAATTGTATAAATGTCTGTATGTTGAAGAGGTTTGGGTGTTTGCTATCTATGGTTTTCTGGACCTGACTAAAGGTGCCTTCAACTGTATCGTGTCGTCCATAACTCTTATCATATCGTCCATTTCCAATTTCGTTCTTGGTAGAATGGTATATATTAGGTTAGCGAATGTAACCACGTATCATGTTGGCATAGTTTTTGGCAGGCGATGATATTAAATTCAAATAATTTTTATCAAATAATTTTAAATTTTAAATGTTCTACTTCACCAGTTGGTATAAAGGTACCTATATAAACGTTCTATACATTTTGTTATACATTTTATGTTAATCGTTTTGCCGTTTTAATACAATTGTTTGTATAATTTAACAACATGAAAAGAAATTTAAATTATGAAACTGAGTATTATAACTATAGTCTTCAGTTGTATAGAAGAAAGATAATAATCTTGTGTTGTTTGGAGGAGTTATTAAATCGATCTGCTAAGTATAAACATAATACAACTAACTTTTAACATTTTAATTTATATGCATATTACATAAATATTTATGTTATTATAGGAAAAGTCCTAAAAGATGGTATATTAGGCCAATTTTCTTAGAATGACCAACATATGGTTGATACAGTATCTTGCAAAAAAAACACCAGCTGTGCAATACATTACTATATGTGAATTATATGAGAATGGATTCCACCTGTTTTGAAGAATTATTGTCTTTAGTTGGGCCTAACCTAGTTAGATTATGTACTAGGCCAGACTGCCTATCTATTGGAGACATTTTATCCGCCACTGTCAGGTTAAAATGTAATTAGTTATAACTACATTGTTTTATATTTATATTTTCTTATAATTTATAGGTATTTGGCTTCAGGTCAAAGTATGACAGATATAACCTATGCATTTAGAGGTACTTGCAACAGCATCTAAATTTATTTTTCAATGTTGTTCGGTTCTATGGGAAGTTCTTGCACCAAAAGTAGGTATATCAAGTTACTATATTTATTAATAATAATATAATATTATGTATCTTTACAATAAGATTATATTTTTAGATGTTACCCATTCCTACCCAAAAAGACTGGGAAAAAATTGCTCTTGAATTTGAACAGAAATGGAATTTTGGAAATTGTATTGGTGCCATTGATGGAAAACATTATGTTCATCAAGTAAGTTTAGTAAGAATTTATATTTAAATATTGATTTACATAATTATTTATCTTTTTAAGGCATTTCCTAATAGTGATTCTGTAAATTATAATTATAAAGGTTCACATAGCACTGTATTGTTGGCGGTCTGTGATGCTAATTATAAATTTATTATGGTTGATATTGTTGTAGTGATGGTGGTGTATTTAAAGATAGTCTAATTGGGAAAGGTCTTCTAAATAATACACTACAACTTCCCTGTCCAACGAAATTGTCCTCTTCTACTGACTTGCATCCATATTGCCTGGTAGGAGATGAGGCATTCCCACTGAAAAAGTGATATTTAACTATCGGTATGTAAGTTATAAGTTGTATAGTTAATGTTGGTTATAAATTGTTTATTATTTAAGTTTAAATCGTGCAAGAAGAACAATCGAGAATACTTTTGGGTTATTAGCAGCAAGATGGAGGATATTTAGAAAGCCAATTATTGCCAGTGAAAAAACAGTTCATGCTATCATTCAAGCAACTGTAGTGTTACACAATTATGTAATCAGTAATGAGAAACTGAAAGGT
>NW_021770009.1:8678-9327 GCF_005508785.2 Acyrthosiphon pisum | reverse complement strand
CACCGTATACGCCATTACTTACATTTTTAAGCTTAAGTTAATTTGGAGGTAAGAAGTAAAACAGTGGACTATAGTATATAACTAGTATAACAGTTGTTATATATTAACTACGCAATAATTTGATTGACAGCCCGAATTATTGTCCTTGATTAATTTTAAGGTTTCTTTATGTAATTTAAAATGTGTAAAAATTATTTTATTTGCCTGTAGCAACAACCAATTAATGTCTAATTTTCCAATTTATCGTATTGTAAAATAGGATAATATTTAGGTACAATGTTCATTTATTTGTGAGTTATTTAAGTGAATTTAAGAGAAATGACAATTTAGTCATTAGATGCTATTATATGTTATATCGTGAATTGTTTAAAGTTAAAAATGTATATCATTAGAATCTAACTTATATGAAAATACTGTATAATGTATAAACACTATAGTAATCTATAATTTAGTTTTGGGTTGGAAAAAAATTAAGTACGCTTACGTTGTATAAACAAATTAACTTTTTTTTTAACTTGATAAAAAGTTCACAAAAAGTGTGAATTTAACAGAGTTAAAAAAAAAACTATTAACTTGCCCAGCATTGTAATATAGTAATACGAGAGCGAGCGACCACGTAATGATAATCATAATAGTAGCGCGCAGTGGC
>NW_021770009.1:7247-8578 GCF_005508785.2 Acyrthosiphon pisum | reverse complement strand
ATGACAGGATATGGGGGCCTACTCTTCACAAAGTAGATATATGTGCATATATCAAAAACCAGAAAACAGGATGGGAGTGCAACAGATAATAGACGCTTCGTGGAATCATCATTATGATTAGGTTCACACGCAGTGCACAGGACATCGATAAACACAACGACGCATTATGGATAAGTCAATGGACCAGGGGGTAGGTAGGAGAGCCTGGGCCCTTATAAAAGCAGACCGGAGACGGCCTGCGTATTCAGACGTGTTTTCTCCACTGCACTTCGAGCACCTTCACGACACTTTGTGTAATAAATTAATTATTTGGACTTAGTAAATTTTACTGAAGAACATTTTAAATAAACCACATAGAATATTTCACCTGTCTACATATTTATTTATCAACTACCCTTTCATCATCTTCAACGACAACAAAACGGTCTTGCTTCCTGCAAAATCATAATATACTCGTAGTTAACTGGCTATCAGAATAAATACTCTGACCGCCCATAAGTACGAGCATATTACAATACGTGCTAGTGCCAGTGGCGGTTCGTGGTATGGTGCACAGGTGCACTTGAACCACCCAAAACAATAAAACAATTATAAAAAATAATTAGATTCCTATGGTAACATGTAATTCATTATCATGCACATGGTCTGTAATAAAAAAAAATACAGTTTGTGCAGTTTTTCATGTTGAGAAGTGTGTCTATAAACGATTAGATATTTCGCGGGGCGCAAATTGTTTGTTCTCCGGACAGCCGTGTAAATATTGGCCACATGCCCCTACACGTAGGTTAGTAATATATTATTATGGTAGTTTGAAGCACATTAATCAATGTGGACACCGAACCTATTTTTATCGTGTCACGATTTCGCGTCATTCGTCGAAACGTTAACACTGTACATTATCCATTAATTGCGTTATTATATCACATCATTTTGATATGCACCTGTGACAAAATGAATTTTTTTTACCATCCTACATAGATATCTTAAACATTTCTTATTATGCACCACCTTACGCCGTGTCCTACGTAAATCAGACGATTTCTATTCTGATCATGCCGCTCTGTCGCAATACTATGCGACCGATACGACGAAATACAAACTGTTTTGTTTTTAGTCGCATTTGTCGGATTCACGTACACACGGCGTTATGTGAACCTCACAAGCCGCCACTGTTAAATACACATACCATATAGGTACATATATGTAAGCGCTAAGTACTAGTGGTGAATTTTTAGATGCGAGCTAAACAAACATTTTAGATTCTGAGTGGAACAATGAATGTATTGATTTTACAATGATGTGTGTTTTTATTTTTATTTTTTTTGTGTCTG
>NW_021770009.1:3392-5168 GCF_005508785.2 Acyrthosiphon pisum | reverse complement strand
TCAAGGACAATAATTCGGGCTGTCAATCAAATTATTGCGTAGTTAATATATAACAACTGTATACTAGTTATATACTATAGTCCACTGTTTTACTTCTTACCTCCAAATTAACTTAAGCTTAAAAATGTAAGTAATGGCGTATACGGTGAACTTGGTTGTCTATATATTTGACAGTTTAAGGAGAAAACTTTAGAAATCTATTTTAAATAGCCTCTAATTCTTTAACTAAACCTAATTGACAGTGAGACCAAAGAGTAGATATTATAATATTATATTATAGACATGTATGATCAACTATAATATAAACATTCAGTGAAATTTTCATCTATTTAGTCATTTTTTTTAAGAGTTTAACTAAAAAACATAATAGACTTTTTTGAAAATTGGTTTTTCCATAATCTTTTGGTTGTTTATGCTGATGCTTTTAAAAAAAATGTTTACTTTTGAATTTTTACCCCCCAAAGTACGGACTAGATTCACTTTTCTACTAGAAAAGATGCTGTTGAAGAAAATTGAAGCATTTTTATTGTCCCAAAAGGTGATGACGGGACACAAATACACAAAAAACAATTACACATCATTTTAAAATCAATACAATATTCATCGTTCCACTTTGAATCTAAAATACAATGATTATAGGTACAAATTTTTTTTTATATACGATGAATAATATTACTTTGGTGAGAAATTTCGGTTTTGGTTTCGGTTTTGTATACCGGTTTCTAAAGTATTTTCAGGGGGCTATGTCGTCTATACAATTATCATTCTTTGTTCCGTATTGTCAAGTACTCAAGTGTCATAAATAGTATTTGCTAGTAACTTTAATTTATGTCAATACTAGGTCAGTGAAGTTGTTACATTTGCATGTTTTTTTTAAATGGTTATATTTATTGCTGAGTGAGCTTAAAATATGTTTCGTTAAACTCTTAATTTAAACAAAAAAAATTATATTGCAATAAATGCAATTTTGGAGATTTTTTTTAATTTTACTGCAATTTTAACTATTTTTCATAATTTACGTTTATATTTAAGATTGTATAACTTAATATATAAAATAAAAGTAATTAAACGTTGCAGTGAACAAATTTCTATATTTGTTGTAATACCTAATTATTATTTCCTTAGAGTGATTATCGCATTTTGGTTGTTAAGATAAAAACTTGTCCCTCAATAACATATATTATCGTCTATTAGCATTCAGTTATATTTAAAAATACCAAAATCCTAATCCATTAATTGAAGCTTTATCTATAGTTAAAAACATTGAAACTAAAGTAGAAAAAATTACGGGACAAAATGAAATATTAATAAACCAGAAATTCAAAACTATTTTACAAAAAAAATGAAGGATATCAAATAATTGTTCGTATATCAAAAATTCTAAGTGGAGAAATACAGTCAATGGAGGGCTTGCCAGAAGACTTGACCAGCAACGATTTAATCTATTTCAAGTACGCGCCAATAACAAGTAACAACTACTGACGTAGAAAGAAGTTTCTCCCGATACAAAAATTTGTTGTGCGATAACAGTCAATCATTCGATTTTGAAAACTTAAAAAAATCATTAGTAGTGCAATGCAATAATGTAAGCAATATTCCTGTTTATTTTTTATTATTATTATGTATTAATATATTTAATTTTATTCATTATAATTTATTTTTTTTAAATTTTTTCAATGCTATTTTTAAATTTATAAGAGCAATTTTTAATATATTTTAATGCAATAATAATGCAATCAATTTAGTGTGTTTTTTAATGCAATAACTTCACTGCCC
>NW_021770009.1:0-1386 GCF_005508785.2 Acyrthosiphon pisum | reverse complement strand
TCCATAAGAAAGTCAAATTAAATTTTTATGAGCGTTTGAAATTTATATTTTTACAACATTTGATATTTGCTCAATTTCTCATGAGACGATTTTCTTATTTTGTTGTAATTAAAAAACGAATGACTGTAGAAACTTGAAAATTTCACTGAATGTTTATATTAGCATTTTATGTATACGATAACATTTTAAAAATAATTTGACTCTTTTTGAGCTGTTTACGGACATTGTAAGTTTTCAATTTTTTTAGTTTTTTTTCTATAAATATCAATAAAGTTTTATCTATTGGGCCAAAAAGTGTAAAAAATTAATACAAACCTCCTCATACATTGTTACAATAGCAGTTGAAAAATATTAAAAATACATAGGCACAATTTTTTTTTATAAGCATTTGAAGTTGAAATTTTGACAAAATTTATCAAATTTAAAATTGAATAATTATTTTGTAGTTAAAAATTTATAAAATGTTCAACTTTTATAACTAAAGATTGAAAATTTAAAACAAGATTCCGCGTAAATATTTAATCCTGTTACCAAATATTCTAAGAAATACATAAGCACAGTTTATTTTTATAGTCATTTTAAGTTCAAATTTGGACGAAATTACATATTAAAAAACCTGGAATAACTATTTTAGTTATTTTGTTGTGATTGTACATTATTTGTGGGTACTTGAAACTTCTAAAGTATACTATTATGTATCTATGATAGTACCGCGGTTTGTTGTTGATGTATAACGCGTTACCTAATATGGATATTGTGATATGATTAATTTGGAATTTATTATTGATACCTATTATAGGTCAATTTTTTTTTAATACCATAGATAAGTATACCTATAATATGTATGTCTAATAACTAGACTGACAAATCGTCTCCGCTCAGATTCGTTTTTCTTATACAGTGATATTATATCATTGAATTCAAATTTAATACTATCCATTATACAGTGTCCTACTTGTAACCTACTGTACAGCAGAGTGACATCCACTTACCCACCTTTTTTTATATAAATAAATTATAATTTTTTATTACTATTATTTATGTTCATAAAACCTAATTTTTATCAAGGTATTTCGAAACTTATATAGTACTTTGAGAGATTCGTATAATTTTCGTGCTACATTGTTTTCCGGCAAACACTAACGTAAAATGTATACGTAACCATATTATGTATTTATGTATATTATACCAACGTATTTTTTCTCAAAATACCAAATTCAATTCACCACTCAGGAATTGACGACGCGACAATGCCGTTTATCTTTATTTATTCTTGTTTGGGTAGGTACTGAATATAATTATTCTCTATAAGTATTTTTTTATCCTAAATAAACGGATTTTTTAAATTAAAATTAAAATACCAGTTGGCCCGATGCGTACTACAGC
>NW_021770008.1:4456-9421 GCF_005508785.2 Acyrthosiphon pisum | reverse complement strand
GAAATATCATCAGGCAAATTGATGATTCGCCTTAAAGAATTTTATTTAACTTAAATTATTGTACCTAATTTGTATATAATATGTATATAAATATTATTTTTTTAAGATTAAGAAACAAAATGAATGACAATACTGATGACAATGCAATTGGTAATGATTCAGATTTAGCCTTAGCTGATAGTTTGTGGAACAGTAATTCAAATGTAAGTATTTGTTTACTTAATGTAAGTAAATTTTAACAAACTTAAAGGATTGTACCATCAAAAAGGAATCTTTAATATTACTAGGTACCTTCTGTAATGTTATCATCATAATTTTTCTGCTGTAATATCTAATGTTCTTAATATAATTATATAACAAATATTAAATACTAATATAAAAATGTCTGTGTCAGTATCAGTGACGAAAATGCTCATGCATCAACGAGTACTCAATATTTAAATATACCTACAAGGAGGGATATCAATTTCAAGTTGATGACATGCTACCCCTTCATGAGTTAATCATTAATTGGGGCTTAGAGTTTCTTTTTCAAACTTTTCTTGGTAAGTACCTATTACATTTTTATTTTTTACATGAGTAAACTAAAAAATATAAAATTAAAACATCTTTATGTTTAGATGAATTCATATGTATGAAAGGTTTAACAGTTATGGAAGCTAATCAAGCCTATGAATTTTTAAAACATTTTCCATTAGGGATAAGACTGTTGTTTGTGCATAATTTAAAAAAATGGCAAAAAACTCAAGAAAATGATATAACGTCTACTAGCACACCACCGATTAATTTACAAACCTCTACTAATCAACCTATTCAACATCATCATCAAAATAGTATTGATAATAGTATAAGTATAAATTTAGGGGATGTGTTAAATTCATCAAACACCGGCATAATGATTCTTCAATATTATAAGTCTAACAAAAAATTTAACGATGGTATAAGATCTATGTTAGTAGATACTGTTATTAACTGGATCATCACCAATAAAATACACATGTCTGTGTGCCTGGCAGAACAGTTGGCAAATCAATTAGTTGCCATGTTCCCTACAGAAGTGAAAGTAAATAACTATTATAATAATTATTTATTATTATCTAAAATGTGTAGTTACAAATTTGTATTGGCTGTTTACAGGATTTGTATTTCATGAGCATGATGCAAATAAAAACCCCAAGGGAAAGTTATACGCTAAATATTACAATTCTTTAAGACTTCTTAAAACAACGGGTTTAGTTGCAACAAAGCCAACGACTAAAACCCAAGAAAAATATAGTGGCCGTAAGCATTGCAGAGAGTTTGGTAAGATTGTATAGTACATTTTTTTATTGATAATTAAATATTTATAACAATTAGCAAAAGTATATAATATATTAATATATAATTATTCAAAAGCTCTACTTTTATCAATTTAACTACAAAATCAAACCTCTACAGTAGAATGGTTCAACAATTAATGTTTCTTCAACTTATTAAGTGCAGCACCTTTTTTATTTTACCTAATTTGATGCATTTGTATTATACTTTTAAAATTACTGATTTATCATAGTACCCACATAATGCTGTAATACTATAACTACTCTACTATAGGGACACTAGAAACCTTACTCTTGACCTTCCCCTAAGTTTTAAATACTGTTTTTTTTTTAAAATAACTGTTATTAGAGCCGGAACAGAGTGTTCAGTATGCAGTCGATGAAATAAAAAACAATAGTTTTTTAAATTTCAATGATTTGGAAAAGTTGTGGAAGGAAACTGTTAACTACCGCCTCAATTCCATACAAAAATCAAATTCTACAAAAGAAATAATGGGAATGTGGAAAAGTTACTCATTGCCTTATGGGTTCAGATTGGTAGGTTCATCTACACTTTTTACCTACCTATTTCACTTATAATACATCCAAAACCATAAATATACAACTACAAATGTTATATGATATTCTTATAGGTTGACATTGATTTCAAAATATTGTGTCCAGAATGCCCTGACTTTATTAATTCTTATGAACAAAAATACATCAAGGTTAAGGAACTCTTTGAAACTAAAATAAAGGATAGTTCTAGTCGAAAATTATTTGAAGAATGCAAAGAATCTGCCTGCGTCACAGGAAGTAATTATATTTATTGTTACTATTACAAAAAATGACTACATTTTTATATTGCTAGTTGAGTATTTAGACTTTAGAGTAATAAATGGATATATCTATATGTATCGTATATTTGTATAACAATTTAATGCTACAGTAGCTAATGCCTTTTAAAAACTATAGAGTATTATATAAAATTATAAGTTATTCCTGAATTAATCCTAATTTTCATTGGACCCATTCCACATGTACCTAAAAAGATAAAATGTTTTTATTGTTTTAAATTATGTAAATTCTACAAATTACATTTTTGTTTATAGGTGGAAAAAATACAGTTTTCTTTTATTTACTCCATTCCATATTTGTCCCAACTTCCAAGAAAGTTACTAGGGATGGAAATGGAAAAAAAAATCAGATTAAATACTCAATTAGAGATTCACAAGATACTTTTTTCGTATTCAAAAATACAATTGGTGAAATTGAAGAGTATATTTTGTATCTTGGGAACGAAAAAATGCCGATTCAACCCTTCATTCTTCTAGTTGGTACTCCATTAAACCCTAGAGAAATAATTGTTTATTTTGACTCTATAAGGTACAAAATGTTTAATATTTTAGCTGCAATAGACATCTGTTTTAAAATTTTTCATCTTTTTAACTTGGAATATCCCCCGGCCAGCAGTATTGTATGGACATTCATACAAAAATATTTTTACTGTTTGAATACAAAATATGACAAATCTTATCACACTTTGGGCCAATTTTTGTCGGATATACAAAATTAAATTAATTATAATATACTTATTTTTTTTTAATTACTTTAATTAGGCTGTTCATTTACCTATCCTACATAAGTGTATACAGTGTAGTAGGTATAAATAATACTATATAAATATATATATATATAATTTTGTTTTTATATTTTACTTTTATATTACATATTAAGTGTAGTATAATTAATAATAATATATTGATTTGTTTAATTTTTTTTTTTATATTTCACTTTTATATTAACTAAAATTTGAATTTGTTTTTATCATTTAATTCAGTCGTTCATTTACCTATCCTACATAAGTGTATACAGTGTAGTATAAATAATACTATATAAATATATATATATAATTTTGTTTTTATATTTTACTTTTATATTACAATTTAAATTTGTTTTTAATTACTTTTATTCAACTCTTCATTTATACTACATAAGTGTAGTATAAATAATAATATATAAATATATACAATTTTTTTTTTTATATTTTACTTTTATATTACAAATTTGAATTTTTTTGAATTACTTTAATTCAATTGATCATTTATATTACATATTAAGTGTAGTATAATTAATAATAATATATTGATATGTATAATTTTTTTTTTTATATCTCACTTTTATATTAACTAAAATTTGAATTTGTTTCTATCATTTAATTCAGTCGTTCATTTACCTACCCTACATAAGTGTATACAGTGTAGTATAAATAATACTATATATATAATTTTGTTTTTATATTTTACTTTAATATTAAAATTTGAATTTTTTTGTAATTTCATTAATTTATCTGTTCAATTATAATGTATATATTATACTACATAAATGATTTAATGATATTGTTATGTTTTAATTTTGTTTTTTAATTAAGAATTTAATTATGTGATTTGATGATATTGATTTGTATTAATTTATTGTTATTAATGCATTTAATAAAATTCATTTTACATTAACTTAAGTCTAATCATTTTGAAAATTTATATATATGTAGGTATGCATAAAAAAATAAATTGAAAATTGAAAATTATAATTTTGTACGTTCAACAATGGTATTTGTAGTATGAAAAAATGTTTTTGTCCTGACAAGAATACGTATAGTTATTATTATAAAATGTATATTGTTAAATATACAATTTAAATTTCTAGAAAAATTATAATTTTGTTGGTTCAACGATGCTATTCGTAGTATTAAAAAACGTTACTGTATTGGCAACAATATATAATTATGATTATGATAATATGTGTATTGTTATTCAACCATAAATATTGTTGAATTGACAATTCGTCTCATTGGTATTAGAAATTTTAATAGACTGTTATCTTCAACAAGGTTTATCAATTTCACTATAAAACTTTGTTGGCTCTATATTGACAATATTATTATCAAATCCACGTACATTATCATTAATATGATTCCAGTTTTTCTTTCAGTGATAGTCGTGAGCCGTGGAGGCTTACCCGTGTGGGGACACCGAAGCCCCCATCGCCCGGGTCGTTTTAAGAACCACCAGCACTAGAGCCGAAGCCCCGTACCATGGACATAGGTCAAGAGTCACCAAATGTCCACCAGGTCCGGTTGTGAGCTATCAATTCACGTTCTGTTTTTGGTTACAGACAACCTCCGCATAGGCGCAACTAGAGGCCAAACACTGGGGGTGCTAAAATTATGCGGAGGACACAGACCCGTAAGGCAAGCCCCCACACCCCCAAACACCTACCATACAACAATTTTATAATTATTATAATCATTCCAATCCACACTATAAAACCATAAGCACACTAATATTTAAGTATAAAAGCTATAATATACCTTATAAATACATAAGTTATAGTATATAATTTGTTTAAGTGATAAAAATAATAATGAAGTTTAAATGGAATATATACATATTTATTATACATAATAATATTATTTTTTACTAAAAATAATTTTCTATTCTTAGTAGAATACTTTTCTAGTATTTCTGAAGAACCAATTTTGTTAACAATGTCTCTTTCGATGTTTAAAATTGATAAATTTGTGAACCGCTGTTGTTCCATACTTGCTCTTAGCCAGTTTTTTAAACGACGCATTGACGAGAAGCTTCTCTCACACGTAGCAGACTTACTG
>NW_021770008.1:861-3072 GCF_005508785.2 Acyrthosiphon pisum | reverse complement strand
TGAAGATATAATAGGTGAAATTTTAAATTCCCGTCGGTGGACGGTGCAACGGTGGCGGCGAGAATGCTCGGCGGCGAGTCGGGTGGCGGCGAGAACGCTTGGCGGCAAAACGGTCGCGGCGAGAAGAGTAGGTTCGTAATATATGATATAACTACGCCTAACCAACCTGCCTACCTACTGAGTTGAGAACTGGTGTCAAATCTATGACTCTTAAGCCGTTCCGCCGTCGCGGCGAATTACGGGATTCGCACGTCCGCTTCGGGCGTCGGACGGCGGACTACCAGCTTCGCCGTCCTTGGACGTCGATAACGCGATGTTCGCGAAAAAAATCGAACGTCCCGACGCATATATTTATGCCTCTATTTAGCGATACCTACTCGACGGCGACGATATCGGCTGTCTGCTTCCCCACGGAGAAAGTGCGGCCGCGGGAGTCCTATAAATTTAGCGGGGAAGGCGAATAAGACTTCGACGGAGCCGTGCGAGGTCCGTAAAGGCGGTGAAGCTCGAATTTTTATAAAAAAAAATCAATAAATTTTCGTTAAATATGATAAAGCGAATATGATAATAGCGAAAAGTAAATAACGAAAAAAAACGCAGAAAAAAAATTCGATCCGAAAAAATAAATTCATTTTAACACGGCCGCCGCAAATTAATTTGAACGCCAGCGTCCGGATCGAAACCACGACCCCCGGGTCACCGCCTAACCGACCTGCCTACCTACTGAGTTGAGAACTGGTGTCAAATCTCTGACTCTTAAGCCGTTTCGCCGTCCCGGCGAATTACGAACGCGATTTACACGTCCGCTTCGGGCGTCGGAGCGGGCGATCATGCCGCGTCGGACGGCGGACGACCGGCTTCGCCGCTCTCGGACGTCGAAAACGCGATATTTGCGAAAAAAATCGAACGTCCCGACGCATATATTTATGCCTGTATATAGCGATACCTACTCGACGGCGGCGTTATCGGCCGTCTGCTTTCCGCGACGTCGCTACGCCCCGGGACTTGCTGGGATAGAAGTACGGCCGCGCGCGGCCTATAAATTTAGCGGGGAACACGAATACGTCTTCGACGGAGAGGTCCGACGTCTCGGAGAAGAGATACGGGCGACGGTGGTCGAAAAAGTCGGAAAAATCGTTAAAATCGTGACGACTCCGCGATCGACTCGTCCGCCGCGGGACTCGTCCGGGAGGAAGCGCGGCCGCGCGCGGCCTTTAAATTTAACGGGGAAGGCGAATAAGTCGTCGACGGGGAGGGCGGACGCGTCTATGAGTGGTAAAACTCGACTTTTCCAAAAAATTATCGACCGACACGCGCGACGGCGGCGCTCGGTTTGCACGCGATCTCGGTAGCGGCGGGCCCGCCGGGAAAAAAGTACGGCCGGGCGCGGCTTATAAATCTAGCGGGGAAGGCGAATAAGCTCCGAACGGGGACCCCCGAGAACCACCGGGGGGGTAAAACTCGAAACTTTAGAAAATTTTAAAAAAAATCGCCAAGAGTGATAAGAATCGGTGATAACGCAGCGACGGCTCCGTCGCCGCCGGGAGACCCGTTTTCCCTCCAATAACCCCTATGTAGTACGGAATTAACGCATAGGGAGAGCCGCACGGGTTATTGCTTTATATATAAGGACTAGCTCTAAGTGTAACTCGGGGCCCGTTGGACTCGCTGAAAGTGGGTACCGATTTTGGAGACAATGTCGTTGGAATTATAAAAGTCACAAAGGTTGTAATACGAAAGTTTAGGATTTCTGATAAGGATTATTGATATGGATTGGAGATAAGACTTGGCGCTTTGGCGGGAATGTTTAAAAGTTTGAGCGTCTAGCAGAACATTGTAAATAGATATGATCGGTATATATTTTCTATGGATACGATCTCCTGCCGTTAGTCCACTGCTTTTGGTTGTTAAAATTCATAAAAAGTGTAAAGTAGATAGGTGTATTTGATTGTCTAGCTATCAGTCATCAAATCACATAGGTAGGCAATCCGACTGCGTCGGATCGCGGACAATATACGAAGCGTATATCACCAGGTATGCAATCCACCTGCGGTGAATTGCGGACCCCGTCAGTAGCGTAAGTAGGTAAAAGAATATTGTAGAATATAGTTTCTGTCAGTTAAAAGTTGAAAGTTATATAAGGATAAGTGATATGGATTGGACATAAGGCCTGCGCTTTGGCGGGTACGTTAAAAGTTTGAGCGTCTAGCA
>NW_021770008.1:0-811 GCF_005508785.2 Acyrthosiphon pisum | reverse complement strand
TAAATTTAATTTTATGTTTAGATGTGGAACGTCGTCATTTTTACAGGATAATTCAGTAGAATCTGTTCTGATTCTGGTACAAAAAAATATATAAAACATGTGCATGGCCATTAGTAAAAAGTTCAACTAAAAGGATGATTGAAAGAAGAACACAACCAAATGAAATAGACTTTAAATGGTATCCAGATAGAATCCTTGGTCGAAATTATGGCAAGCATATTATTTTATTTTAACATTCATACCTATCTTAAATAACTTTAAAATTTAAATAAATTCTTAGAAAGTTTAGAAGAAGCATGCGTAAAAGCAAAAAAGGCTCAATATTTTACCGATTTATCTTCAGCAAATGAGGATCATGTTTATACAAGATTCAATCATAAATTAAAAGGAATTCCAAGTCCTCCAGCTTTAAAAACAAGTAATACATTATTTTACTCTTTAAAATTGTTTCAGTGAACATTAACCATCATTTAAATAGATGGACCTTATTACCTATATTTTATTACATCAGAATAACTAAATATAGAATTACCAAGCTGGTTACTATTATAGCTGCACCTGTGGTTATTTTTTAATTATTATACATGTCATGTCTAATATGGAATATCTAATAATAATGAACACCTCTTAAAATATTCAATTCTTATAAATGTATTCATTATTTATATTTTACTTTTGATATAATTTTATGATTTTATTATTTGTATTTAATAGATAATGAGAAATTTTCAACCAAGAAAAATAGTAATTGTAATCTATTTCATTCTGAAAGCAAAAATATGTAGTCTTATTTATGATTCTGATAAAGATC
>NW_021770007.1:2284-6419 GCF_005508785.2 Acyrthosiphon pisum | reverse complement strand
ACAAGCATAAAGACGTGGATTGCAGTTTGTGTGTGTCTACCTACTAGAGCAATACTTTTGGAGCCAGTGGTTGATCTTACGAGCAACGTTTTTTTTGCCGCACTGTGACGGTTTATGAAACGAAGAGATAAATGTTCAAAAATATATAATGACAATGCAACAGATTTTGTGGGTGTTCGACAACAATTAGCAACCTATCTACAAGGTGTCGATGGAAATGTAGCCAAGGAAGGAATAGATTGGCACCATAATCCCCCAGCCACACCACATTTTGGTGGAATTTGGAAGAGCGTCGTGAAAAGCGCGAAGCACCATCTGACTAGAGTAGTTAAAGATGCTAGGCTCACGTTAGAAGAACTATAGGTACTTTAATCTGTCAAATTGAGGCATGTTTGAACTCTCGTCCATTGACACCGTAAAGTTCTCATCCACTAGACCTAGAGCCCATAACACCGGTGCATTTTTTAATTGGTGGACCATTGCTCCTAGTCCCAGAAGCTGATTTATCAAATAAAAATATCAGCACGTTACAGAAATGGAGATATCAAGAAACGCTAGTCAAGGGAATATTTACCACAACTTCAAGTTCGAGGCCGTTGGTATTAGCTCAAACTGAACAAATGAAAATTGGAGATATTGTTATCATCAAAGAAGAATGTGTGCCACCAGGAAAATGGAAAATAGGAAAAATACTGAAAACTCATCCAAAAAGTGATGGAATAATAATAAGTATATTTATGTTATCGTAATCTATTATACGTATAATATGTTAATTATGTACACGGCACCACAGCAGCACGAAAGCCACCACGCCGTCCTATCATTGAGTCAATTATTTTATTTTATTATATCCAGTAACGTTACACACTCTGACTCAGTTCGAAGTCACAAATTAATTATAATAATATCAAATATATTATTGTGGACGCAAATCGTCATTCTTTTGTATTATTATAATGTTAATTTTTGAAGTTTTGTGGGCGCAAATCGTCCTCGTCGTATTATTATTGATGTTAAATATTTGAATTATTGTGGGCGTAAATCGTATTTTTGTCGTACTATTATTGTCTACAAAAACCACCGCATTGTTATTATTATTATTATTATTAATATTTTTGATTATTATAATAACATTATTTTTAGTGTGTGCTAAGCGCCACATTTATTTTGTATTTCCGCGGTTCTCAATTATTATTATAGGATAGGGACCAGACTGGCCAGCTGCGATCCACTTCAATTTTGTAAAACCTGAGTAAATTAATGTTGTTAATATAATTTTCGTGTTGCTGTGTGTACAAAAATTATTATTTTTACCTTGTATATTGTTACCAGCAACACAGAGCAATTTATTTATCGTTGTTACTTGTTGATCCAGAAGGGCCAAATAACCAGAGGCGGCTTGGACGTAATTACAAGAGGTGCACTGCACTCCCAAAAATATGGGGTGGGTGTATTTTTGTACATTTTTGGGAAACCGTTATCGTTAATACTTAATACTATTACCATGTTTATGGACTATAATGATATTAATATAATATACTTATAGAATCAGATTGCTATAGTCACGCATGCGCGTATCGAAAGAGTTAAAAATTTGAAATATAACTGAAAATGTGTATTTAAGTACTATCTGTCATTCAGCGAAAAAACCATTTCAATACAAGGTCATTGAACTGAAATATTTAGTGGTACTTCTTAGCGTGAACACACTGCATGTATAGATATATAAAAAGTAATGGCTATCATTTTGTATGCGCTCTACTGCAGATTACAATGATGGTATTTAATGCACAAAAGCACAACACATATAACCAAAGTATAGAAAGTATGAAAGGGACTTAAATGCTGAAAATTTTGAATAATATGCTTGCAACAACTTTAGGAATTCTTCCAAAGTATAATAGTATACTATGATGGAAAATTATTGTGTAGACATGTATTCACATTAGGGATCAAAAATGCAAATTTACATATTTACGCTACCTACACTCAGTACATAATTGGAATCTGAATATTTTTTAAATAAATATGGAATAAAAAATATGATTGCATATTATAATCTTTGTGGAGATTTCTCAAATAATTAAGTGTGTATGAATATTTTAACTATTATAATCAATTTATAACAATGTAATGTGGGTTTATGCTAAACTTTTTTTTATATTATATGTGAGTAATAAGACATCAGAAGATTTCTACTTCTTTTTAAACGCAAAATAAAACAATATTAATTAATTTAATATGTCCCATTTTGTTTTTTGGTCAGTACATAAATTAAATATAAACAACTAATTAATTAACTATTTTATTTTACAAGTTGACATGGCTTCGGACAGTTGGTCGGCTTCCCCTGTGTCTGACGAATTCCTAGCTGATATGTTGTCACTTGGAAGGTCCACCTGCAGATTGGTATTGGTATATAATTCTTTATCTTGCATTAACACTAATGTCTTTAACTGTGGTAACAGTAGCGTGACGTCTTTCAACATGGCCATCGGTGTATCTGCGGGGTTCATTGACCGGATGAGTCCATTCTCTTTCAACATGGCCAACTGTTCACTGTCAAACAAGACACCAACAAAATTTATTAACCTCATTCAATCAGTGTTATAAGAGTGGTAGGATGATTAAAAGAAGGGGGAGTAGAGATACTTACGATTTCCCAAATAATATCGTCGATTTTAAGCATATGTGCAGGATGTGAGCGCATTTCGCAACATTGCAAGAAGGCAATACCATCCAGACAAGGTCTTTTAAGGTCACCATCCAATCCGAATATATACAAGGGTTGGCATTTATGCAGTGGATAGTTTTCCCTTCAAGTGCTGCCATTTGGATCTGTGTTAAAATATATAATTATTATTTAATTATATTTTTATTGAATGTCTATTAATATGGACAGTTACATTTATATGTAAAAGTTAGTCAATACAATTATAATATTATTAATTTATGGTTGAATCTATATTAGTATCTCATGTTTAATCCCAAGATTATATATTATATTATAAAGGTTTGAAAAATAATATTATTTTATTCTAGCTCCCAATAACTGTAAGCAAACTTAAAATATTAAACATTATAAACCTTGTACGGAGCATTATTTGAATTATTTTCTTGTGCTTGAATTTGTGGAGTAGTTATTATTTGTTGTTGTTGTTGTTGTTGCTGCTTCTGTTGTAGTTCCTGTTGAAAAGTTATGAAATAAAAATTTGGTAAAAAAAGTACATATGGTTATTCATTTATGAATTATAACAAAATATAAAAAATCAATTGAGGTAAAATATTACTTTTACAAGTGAAGATCTAATGTTTACAAAATTTGAACTTCAAACACTCAAAAAAAAAATTAATTTGCATTTCTGGAAGACTTTTTTTTTATTATTAAAGGTAGGAAAACAGATAGGATTATTTTCTTGTATTAAAAGGAAAAGGAAAATTTCCAGTAGTTTTTAGAAGCGCCAGGAAAAATAAAATAAAAACTCATAACAATGAATCTAATACGGAGAATTTTTATTTAATTTGGTATAACTCTTTGGTAAATATTAGCATTTTCTATAAGTGATAAAATTTTAAATATATTTTGACTTGTTATGAGCGGTTTACGGACTTTTTAGTTCAAAATTTTTTTTTATGTATTTAATTTATAAACACTTGCGCTACACTTGTACTAAAATAAATTATTTTTATTTTTTGATACCAAAAATTTTAAATTTTAAATTTGATTTAAATTTTTTTGAATAAAATCAAAATAGCCAATTTATGAATCTGATTTTAAGAACGATTTGGATGGTAATAACATTTATCTATGTCAAGTAGTTTATTTTTTAGAATTTTTTAAATTTCAATATTTTTTTGATTAAATTAATTTGGAACACAATAACATTTTAAAAAATATTATTTGTTAACATGATAACAACAAATATAATTTTATCAATTTTTGCCATACGTTTAAGCCACTATTTTTTTTTTTGTTAGTTCTTTCTGTTATACCTGTATGTTAATAAAATGTTATTCGTTGAGTCAAAAAGCATCCAAAAAAGAATTTAAAAGGTACAATAACATTAAAAGAAACAAATAAAATCAAAAAAGTATGTAAAAAATAAAGCTTTCAAACTACATTTCCCATTTACAT
>NW_021770007.1:807-2234 GCF_005508785.2 Acyrthosiphon pisum | reverse complement strand
AACTGACAATAACTTACTACAATTACCACTTCTGATATCATTTTTTTATTTTTTTATTTTGAATTAAGAACATTTAACAATCTGTACTCGTGGTACAATAAGCTTAATAGATACTTGAATTACAATAGTAATAGAATTAATACAAACGCAAACGCAACAGCATTCAATTTTTATGTAACGCTATTTTTATTTTACATGAAAATCTTGAATTGAAGAGACTATCCAGCAACAGCACTTCGGCGAGAAATTTTTTTTTTTTTAATGATTAACGTATAGACCTGTGTATTATGCTAACCAGTCTCTGGGCCATTTACGCTGAAGTCTCCTTACCGTATTACCCGGAAGGGAGTGTGATGAAAGATCTTTAATGAGGGGATTGGTGTGGTTTTGTAGCCTGTTGTGGAATTTAAGCAGTGTTGGGTAGTAACGTAACGCAAATTACAAATTACTGTAACGCAATTACTTTTTCAGTAACGCAGCAGTAATTTCATTACATTTTACTTACAGTAACGCAATTGTAACGCAATTACTTTTTAAAAGTAATTTCTATGAAGTAACGCACTAATGCGTTATTTTCCACGTTACTTATTAAAATAATAGTTTTGAATGTAGTACAAAAATAAGCTAATAAGATATTCCAGAAAAATTAAAAATCAATTTTATTTACTTTTGATTCCGATAATACGACAATATTATTAAACATTCCAGGAATTAATGTTATTACTTTCATTATCAGAAAGAAAAGAGTTCGACTTAAAAATAAAATTTAATTAAAACGAATTATGATTTACGACTTATGAGTAAGCCACCTACCGACTATCAACCTATGTAGCTATATGGCTATAGGTACGAATTTAAAACTGATATACCTACCTATACCGGCTACCTCGATGTTATTAATACCTTACTATACTGCAGTCACCATTTTCAATTAATACTATATACTAAATAGACATTTAGTATAAATATTATAAATATTATATTAATACGATTTATGAATACCATAAAATACCATACGATTACGAATTACACTGTATCATTTAGTTTCACTTGTTTATCAGAAAATAACTTGCTTTATTGTTGTATTTAGTATTAGAGACATGTGTAGTTTTAGTTTAAATGTATACAATCAAATTTAACTATATAGGTACCTACTTTACTATAGCCATATAATAAATAATAATTAATAGGTGAGATGAATGATAATTGTACATTTACATATTATTTTAAATGTTGTACACTAGGTATCACTAGGTAGTAGGTCTAAAATATATTGTAAAATATATCATATTATGAATTGAATATGGTTCAAAACAAATGATAACTGTTATCAGAGATAAAAAAAAAGTAACGTTATTTGTAACGCACTACCACGCACTACAATTATTTATGAAAAAGTAACGTAACGTGATAAAAATAATTTTAGG
>NW_021770007.1:0-757 GCF_005508785.2 Acyrthosiphon pisum | reverse complement strand
TTATTTTTGAAATTTTTCTTTGCCAACCACAAGTGCTCCATCAGTGTGAAATTGTGCGACTGTAATCAGAATTTGTGCGACATCCGTTATACTAGGAAAAATCGTTTTTCCTAATTTCGACTTTTCCCAGCCACCCATAATAGAAAAAATTGTATATTTCAAATTTTTCTTTTACCAATCACAAGTGCTCCATCAGTGTGAATTTGTGCGACTGTAATCAGAATTTGTGCGACATCCGTTATACTAGGAAAAATCGTTTTTCCTAATTTCGCATTTCCCCGGCCCCCCATAATAGAAAAAAATTGTATATTTCAAATTTATCTTTTGCAAACCACAAGTGCTCCATCAGTGTGAATTTGTGCGACTAAACTCAGAATTTGTGCGACATCCGTTATACTATGAAAAATCGTTTTTCCTAATTTCGACTTTCCCCAGCCACCCATAATAGAAAAAATTGTATTTTTGAAATTTTTCTTTTGCAAACCACAAGTGCTCCATCAGTGTGAATTTGTGCGACTAAACTCAGAATTTGTGCGATATCCGTTATAATAGGAAAAATCGTTTTTCCTAATTTCGCATTTCCCCGGCCCCCCATAATAGAAAAAATTTGTATTTTTCAAATTTTTCTTTTGCCAATCACAAGTGCTCCATCATTGTGAAATATTGCGACTGTAATCAGAATTTGTGCGACATCCGTTTTCGCATTTCCTCAGCTATCATAATAGAAAAAAATTGTATTTTTCAAATTTTTCTTTTG
>NW_021770006.1:69519-69657 GCF_005508785.2 Acyrthosiphon pisum | reverse complement strand
TATCGTACCTCGTACGATAGTTTAATCTCATATAGATAGGTATAATATACAATATAGTATGTACATTATACGTATTACCTAGTATAATGTACATATATTGTATATTATACCTATTACCTAGTAGGTACCTAAATTTTT